>NW_024750852.1:1636483-1776483 GCF_018991925.1 Homarus americanus
ATGTACTAAACCAACTTGACCACATCTACCTAACCTATCTTACACAGTTTCCACTGCCGCATAGAGATTGGTCAATGGTCAGGGAAATCAGTATCTTTTATTTTTCATAAGTTTTTATTTTTGTAATTACCTCCAAAAGAATTATGAGTTTAAATTGGCAACCAGCCACCAGTTATGTTAAATAGGTGCAATTAAAGCATACAGTTTTTAATTTCCATTAATATGCAGTACAATACTATACAGTACATATAAACACAGAAATGTTCCCACACACTAGCCTGCATAACAGTACACTGCTCACCACAGAATGGTCTCAGAAGCCTGTGTTAGCAATTCAGCATCTTTCAATGCTATGAAAAAATACCTTAATTTTTTGTAAAAGGGGGGTTTTCGTTAGTACAGGTTGTACCTCTTTTTTTTTTTTTTCTTATCTGAATTATTATTATTATTACAGGAGTATTAAATTTTTGCCCCTCAGGCCCCAATGTGGGTCAGTGACCTATGCCCGGGTGGGCTAATCCCCTTAAAAAAAAATAAAAAGTCGCGGGAAATTAAGGTTTGTTTACATCCGGCAGTTCGGCTGCTCTCTCTCTCTCTCTCTCTCTCTCTCTCTCTCTCTCTCTCTCTCTCTCTCTCTCTCTCTCTCTCTCTCTCTCTCTCTCTCTCTCTCTCTCTCTCTCTCTCTCTCTCTCTCTCTCTCTCTCTCTCTCTCTCTCTCTCTCTCTCTCCTCTCCTCTCTCTCTCTCTCTCTCTCTCTCTCTCTCTCTCTCTCTCTCTCTCTCTCTCTCTCTCTCTCTCTCTCTCTCTCTCTCTCTCTCTCTCTCTCTCTCTCTCTCTCTCTCTCTCTCTCTCTCTCTCTCTCTCTCTCTCTCTCTCTCTCTCTCTCTCTCTCTCTCTCTCTCTCTCTCTCTCTCTCTCTCTCTCTCTCTCTCTCTCTCTCTCTCTCTCTCTCTCTCTCTCTCTCTCTCTCTCTCTCTCTCTCTCTCTCTCTCTCTCTCTCTCTCTCTCTCTCCTCTCCTCTCTCTCTCTCTCTCTCTCTCTCTCTCTCTCTCTCTCTCTCTCTCTCCTCTCTCTCTCTCTCTCTCTCTCTCTCTCTCTCTCTCTCTCTCTCTCTCTCTCTCCTCTCTCTCTCTCTCTCTCTCTCTCTCTCTCTCTCTCTCTCTCTCTCTCTCTCTCTCTCTCTCTCTCTCTCTCTCTCTCTCTCTCTCTCTCTCTCTCTCTCTCTCTCTCTCTCTCTCTCTCTCTCTCTCTCTCTCTCTCTCTCTCTCTCTCTCTCTCTCTCTCTCTCTCTCTCTCTCTCTCTCTCTCTCTCTCTCTCTCTCTCTCTCTCTCTCCTCTCTCTCTCTCTCTCTCTCTCTCTCTCTCTCTCTCTCTCTCTCTCTCTCTCTCTCTCTCTCTCTCTCTCTCTCTCTCTCTCTCTCTCTCTCTCTCTCTCTCTCTCTCTCTCTTTTGTCTATACAGAGTACAACATTTAACCCTTCAATATATATGAGCAGTAAATAAGTGTTGCTTTCATATTCTTATGTAGAGTAATGACGATATATTTTCACATGTGCGCACTTACATACGAGCAGTCTCACTTTTTTTTTTTACCATTAATGGTTAGCTACTTATATTGTTCCATTTATTAACATTAAATAACATTACAGGTACTTCAAGCAACCATATTCATTTTTTACATTAATTTTACCACAGCTAAACTCAGGGTCTTATTTTCTTCAGTTTTTTATGTAGAACCAATCAGTCACTGGTTTCGTAAGCTTTAACATAAACAATGCCGGCCGCCGTCTTGTCTCCTCTAATATTCCACGTATTATTAATAAATTGTATTGTTAATTTTGCACACACATACATTAATTCAATAAAAACAAATTCAGAAACATTAATTCAAATATACAGTATATGAACAGTAAATAAGTGTTGCTTTCATATTCTTATGTAAAGTAATGACGATATGTTTTCACGTGTGCGCATGCGCACTTACATATGCGATCTCTCTTTTTCTTTACCATTATCGTTAGCTACTTCTATTGTTCCATTTATTAACATTAAATAACATTACTTAAAACAACCATATTAATTTTACTACAGCTACAACCAAGGTCTTATTTTCTTCAGTTTTATATGTAGAACCAGTCAGTCACTGGTTTTGTAATCAACGAAAACAATGCTGTGTCATTTCCTCGTGTGTTTTAATATTCTACGTATTATTAATGAATTGTATTGCTCATTTTGCACACATAAACATTAATTCAATAAAAAAGACATTCAGTAATAAACAATAATGAATCTTTTGTACATAAGAGAAATGACGCTGTTTACACGATTATGCACGTCGTCTGCACGTTGGCGGGCCGTTCAAACCCGTCGAAATTCAAGTTTCCGCCGTCAAAATTTTTATTTATTTATTTTTTTGTGTTCCAATAAAATACGTTAAGAATTAAAAACTCGCAAAATTTGAGAAGCTACTATACGACATTTAACCCTTCAATATGTCTTCAAAGAGACCATGACGAAGAGAAAGTGGTGCTAGTGCTTCCAGGCATAAGCACAAGTCACTATCTATCCAGGAAAAGGGTGAATTTCCATGGTCCGGCAATTTCCATGGTCCAGCACCGGTCAGGTCCCGAGGTTGCCGGACTAGAGAGGTACAACCTGTATATCAAAGTGCTGGAACAATTTTTTTTTCGTATAAGCGGATTTTCGTAAATCAAAACACACCTGTACAGTGGACAGAGGCAACCCCTCCAGAGATGCAGAAAATATAAAAAAGGCATAAAAGTAGAATTATGCAAAACGTATTCCTGTAACAGAAGAGGCTTTGAGAGGGGAGGGGAGATGTGAGCGGGGGGGTTGTGGTCAGGCCTGGTAGGCCGGGCCCACAGTCGGCTCTCACACCAAGGATAATCCTATATGAGTGGAGAGGTAGAGGAAGGCTGTTAACTGGGGAATAGGACTAACAAACAACAACTTAATATGGGATAGTTATTATATATAGGGCTCACTGTATTACTGCATAATACCACAGACATATGACAATGTTTTAGTCAACACAAGGGAATTGAGAACTAATTCTAACAGTTCTTCATTTATGAACAACGTTACCCAAAATGAGCAGTTACACTCTTAAAACAACCTATCTGCCTAGCTAGCTAACCAAGGGGTCATATGACTCACAATACATTTCGGGAAATGGATAAAACCTAATAGGTACTCACATTATAACCCGTCATGTGAGGAGATGACCCCTACACGTCCACACTACACTAATTCCAAACACAGACTCTGCTTTTCAAACTACCTCAGCCCGCAAAGAGATGCTATAACTTTCATGACGTTACATCTCAAGGCTTTCTCATTGGTCCCGGTATTCCTAGGGCATTTCTATTGGCTCGAACTTGGCTGGAACTCTCAGGCGGGGACCCCCCTTCCCCCCTCCCTTTTTTTTTTTAAGGTAAGAAAGCTTATATCTTTAGGAGAAATTTTCAGAATTTGGTGCTAAGGCAGGACCACTTACTTAAAGTATTACCCTGCTACATTCTATATTTATAACTAATAAAATGAATGAAACTAGCCTAACTAACCAAACCTAACCTAATAGGTCCAGTGTACCTACACGAGATCACTGAGATGAAGGTACTGTAATATGATGTCGGGTGGTGGCACTGAGTTCATTAATTGGGGTTAAAAGAAGTCTTTAAATTTTCATGATGTAAGAGAGCATTTTATGTTATATGGTGCAATGTCTTATAGTCGGTAGTGAGGTGTGCAAACTATCAGGATGCAAAATGGTGCTTGTGAGCAACAGGTTTGTAATACTTGGTCTAGACAACTGCATAACCCAATCCTAATTCTGAGCAACCAAATGTTTCCCATCTTATTTTCTATACAAACTGTTAAAAAAGGAGCACCTTAACCTAACCTAAAATAATGCACTTCTTCCTAGGAGAGGTCTGGTAGGCGATTAGGTAAGGTTTTGTTGGCTGATTTATCTTATTTAAGATAATTCAGTCTCTGGTTGCCTGATAATGGCCACTGCATGGAGGTGAATCATCGGTGCTGGTTCATGTTTGGGAAAAAAATGGAAAAACAAACATAGAAAATTTTATTTCCTCTAACCTTTTATTGGCATTTGAGGTTAAGAAACAAATATTACAGAAGAAGTCCAAAAATCCGGACTGCTTGGGGATTGGGTCGGTCCGGATTTTCGGATTTTCCGGATTCTCAGGCAGTACTTTTAAAATTCAAATTTAAGGAGGAATAAAGAAGAGATGAACAGGTACATTTTGAGAGTTTATTCATAAGCAAGTAAAGCATGCTTCATTTATCAAAACGAGCAGTTTTAAAGAAAAATAAAGTCAACACTTGACAAAAATGTAAACAAACTGTCTAATACCATGACGAGTCTTAAAATTCCTAAGCCATCCATCACTAAATGCTCACTCTGATTCAATGTTTATTTGCTCCTTAAAAGACTTTGCTTTGGCAATAAGCATCAGCCCATAAATTGCCATACCTTCTGATCGTTTTAACAAAAACCATTTGTGCAACACTTTATCAAGATTTTCTAATTTGGGCCAACGTAAACTTTTTCTTTCAGCAATTTTATTATAAGGGTCAGAAGAAGCTGTGAATTCTAGAATTTTATTCTTTGCCTTTTTTATATCATAATTTGTAGACTTTCCAATGTCGTATGTTTCCATTAGATCAGTATTGCTCACACCACGTTCTAGTTTCTTAATTATTTCAAGTTTGTCACTCAATTTCAATGTGTTCTTCTTTCTCTTCACACAACGAAGTTTATCTACTTTAGGAGCCATTATTATGGGCTTGTACTCTGTAAATGGAAAGAGTAGGACTCAAAATTACATACGTTGTCACAGTTTGATTGCTTGTTTTAAAGTGGCGATTGCGTGGTCGCTTGTTGTCGCTGTGTAGCTGTGGCGTTCAGGCATGCACACATACACACAAAAGATTTATAGTGCCACAAATTTTACATTTGAGGACAAGCTAATTACAAAACTAACAAAATTAGCTACCTATAATTTACAATTACTTTTATTATTAGAATTATGTAAATTAATTTTTTTAAAGGAACGCCATTCATTCACGTAACCCACAAAAGCCCGCTAAATTTAAAAAGTTTTATAGTTTTCCAAAAGTCCGGATTCTCGGGTGGTCCGGATTTCTGGCATCCGGATTTTTGGACTTTTACTGTTTTTGAGATATGTTTTCCTTAAGAGTCTCATTCTTCCAGTACCATATGATGATGTAAGTTGCTGTACAATATTTCAATTGTGGTAGTTTATTGTCATGAATAAAAATATTTAAATAAATGAAATTTACCTTCACCACACCCCAACTCCTATGAACCTAAAGTATTCTATTACAAGCACCATCAGATACTTAGCTCAGATTCTTAACAGGAAAGGGTTATGAAACCTTATTTTCTTGAATATGACGAGAATCTATCAATGTTGGATTTCCTTGCTACGCCGGTACACAATTAGCAATACTGTACACTTACGCCAAGCAGCTGAGTTGTCCTATCAACTCAAGCAAACCAATAATCATGATGCATCATGAATTGATACGGTACATTACAAACATTCTTGGTCACTGTCTTGTGAAAAATCACAACTCTACTGCATCTCCTTTACTTTAAATGTGATAAGGAAGGAACAAATAAATCATGGTGTGGTTAAAACTATGTGAACCAGTCTCAGATTACATTATATTACTGTAATTGGGAAATGACAGCCAATTTTGGTGCTTCTAAAGTAATAAATACAGTACTCCTTATTTTATACTGTAATTATACATAGATGTTAATGAGTTGAATTATACAGTACAGTATCTTGTTGTGTCTCTGTATGATCCAAAAATTTATGTTCAAGAACAGTAATGATTTTTTTCTGCTACTCTACAGGACAAATGGGGAAGAACACAGTAAACAATCGAAAGAAAAAGTTAGCAAAATTACGCAAAAAGTCTGCTGCGACCCTTAACGTAGCATCACTGACAACAGATGAACTTTTAACCCGTGCTCAGGAACAAATAGATTGTTTCCATTATGAAAGAGCTCAGTACTTATGTCAAGAAGCCTTAAAACGAGATCCAGATAATGTATCAGCACTGGAGACATCATCAAGTTTATGTCTTGAAGTTGGAAACCTAGATGGAGCTAAACATTGCTTGGGACGAGCTATCACATTAAAATCAGAAGAAGGTTATGCAAAGTACATGTCCATGGCCCAGTTACTGGAAGGCAAAGAATCTCTCCAGTGCTATCAAAAGGGCATTGAAATTCTAACTAAAGTTATAACTGGGCTTCAACACTCAGTTAAAGAAAACAAAGCAAAATGCTCTGCGAATAATTCTAATGATATATCAGCTACAAAACCAGAAATGGCAGCAGATGAAAATGAATCTAAAGATGATAGTAAAGAGACAATTATTGGAGCTACAAAGACTGAAAATGACCCACTCCCCTCAAGTTCCTTGGTAGAACCTGAAGGCAATATGGCAGACCTTGTTCGGCAACTTTCTACTGCAAATTGCTCTGTGGCAGAACTATTTATGACAGATTTATGTGATGAAGAAGGTGCAGAGGAACAGTGTCGTTCTAGTATAACCAATGCCATTCAAGCTGATTCCAACAATCCAGAGGCATATCAGCTTATGGTAAGTAGCACAATATTTTTTTTTCATAAATCTCTGAATTAATATAAAATTAGAAAAGTTACTACCATACTGTATTACACATTATTTTAATGTCATACTTGTTTATATCCTCTCCACCACCATATTTGCATCCTGTAAAAGGAACAAGTCTATAATATCCCTATTAATATGTAATAAGGATTACAGTATCAACCCCTTTCTTATTATTATGTTTTTGTATATCAATTAAGACTACTAAAATAAGCTTATCAGTCGTCATTTAGAATAAATATATATTTTTTTAAGTCAGTATGGTTTTAGGATATGGAAGCTATTGATTAAGATTTACAAATCAGCCATGGCAATTGTGTTATCTATACAATGTTTTAACATTACTAAGGGCATATCTGTCTGCACGGACTATGTTAGCCCTTGAATAATCACACATTAGATTATCTGCTTTTGCTTCCCCTCTGTCACATCACTGCAGCTGATAGTTGTTGGCAGTCATAGAATTTTTTTTATTTTGTATATACAGTCAACCCTCACTTTACGCGGTTAATGTAACCCACAGGGTACCGCGGAAAGTGAGAAACGCGTAAAGTGAATAACATAACATATGGGATTAAATGAAATAGAGGCCAGCTGACCCCCAAACTCCACTTTTTCCAACACAATACCTATGTTCTAGTAAAAATAACATCTTAATTTTATGATGGTACATGCACACAATTAATACTTTAGAGAAATGGAGAAATACAGTCGCCAAGTTAATGTCCATTCAAATAATGGACACGACTCCCTCCCCCTCTTCTCACACTACACTGCTGGCTCTTCCCTCTGAGAAATTTTGGGGGGAAAACCAGGTATAGTAATAAATAATAATCAAAAAAAAGGTAGGATAATATAATTGACATTGCTGGATTCCTTGTAAGACCAGGAATATTTTGAATATAAATGTCATATATTTTTCACAAAAGATAACATATTTACTCAGATTAAACATTTTATCTAAAATTTGTATGTCTAATGCAAAATATATGATGTTTATATTCAAAATGATCACCAAATTGTAAGAATTCCAGCAATGTAAATTATATTCTGGCCGGGTAATTTGTATGAATTTTATGAGCTAAAACAAATATCTTCAGTTAATAAAAAAAAAATATTCTTCGCGACACTATCTGTCAATCAAAGTACCCCACCTTGCCTTCCCCCCTCTTCCAACCGCGCGGTCAGTCCCAACCCTCCCCCCCCACCCCCCACCAATCCTCCCTTCAAGAGAAAGGTTGGGTGAAAAAAATAAATTTTAACATTTTGTATTAAATAATACCTCAGATTAAAGTTAGGATAATATAATTGACATTGCTGGATTCCTTGTAAGACCAGGAATATTTTGAATATAAACGTCATATATTTTGCACAAAAGATAACATACTTACTCAGAGTGAACATTATATCTAAAAATTTTATGTCTAATGCAAAATATATGATGTTTATATTCAAAATGATCATCAAATTGTAAGAATTCCAGCAATGTAAATTATATTCTGGCCGGGTAATTTGTATGAATTTTATGAGCTAAAATAAAAATCTTCAGTTAATAAAAAAAAAAAATTCTTCACACGGTAACAGATGGTCGGTCGCCGGTCCCTCCCTCCCTCCCCCCCACCCCCCACCAACGTCCCTACTAGATAAATGTGTGGGAATACCAGACTGTTTACCTTTTTAGTAATAAATAATAAATCAGACTAAAGTTAGGATAATATAATTGACATTGCTGGATTCCTTGTAAGACCAGGAATATTTTGAATATAAATATCATATATTTTGCACAAAAGATAACATATTTACTCAAGAGTAAACATTATATCTAAAATTTGTATGTCTAATGCAAAATCTATGATGTTTATATTCAAAATGATCATCAAATTGTAAGAATTCCAGCAATGTAAATTATATTCTGGCCGGATAATTTGTATGAATTTTATGAGCTAAATTAAAAAAAATTATACTTCACCGTGTAAAGGGGTACACCCACGGACTGTGAGCATCCTGGGTTCTGGCAGGGCACCGCGTAAACGTGGAAACGCGGAATGTGGGACTGCGTAAAGTGAGGGTTGACTGTATATATATATATATATATATATATATATATATATATATATATATATATATATATATATATATATATATATATATATATATATATATATATATATATATATATATATATATATATATATATATATATATATATATATATATATATATATATATATATATATATATATATATATATATATATATATATATATATATATATATATATATATATATATATATATATATATTGATACAATCACACGTGAAAAGGGACACAACAGAGCACCTTAGCTTTTGTCTTTATTCAAGACATCTTCAGAGGCAATTGGATTACATGGACAGAGAGAGGCTTAAATATACAAGGTGACCTTAAAAACATGAGGTCAGGTCATAATGATGTCATCCACTAATCCCCACACCAACACACAGGTAGAGGAGCTTAAGAGAAGAGGGGTGACGTGACTAGTCAGGTCAAAAATAAGGGACCCACAAAATAACTATCATACATCTAGATCAAAGGTTTTCAAAGCATTCTTAACCTTGGGCCACTGACAAATAAATTTATGTAACATATTATCAGTTTTGAACTGACCATCACTAAGGTTTATTGATTTTAATTCCTTAATCAAACTAGCTTCAACCAGAAGTCTTTCTGTGACACAAGATGATTTAAATACTTCTAAGCTTTTTTCCCAAGCAATAGGGTGATTATTATTCCTAACATGAACGAACAAGGCACTGCTTTCAGATGCTGTTCTGATATTATATTTATGTTGTTTGATTCTGAGCTGCAGTGTTTTTCCTGTCTGTCCTACATAATTACAATTACATTTGCTACATGGAATACAATGAACACTTCCATTTACATTCAAAATTGGGCTATTCCTTATTAACATATTGGTAATGGTTGAGTCATACTTGAAAACAACTAACAGCTCTCTCAAATCAATCCCACTTTACCTTATATGTATGGATTGATCAAAACACACAAGCTTAACAATCCTTTACGTCCTATCGTGAGTTCTGTGGGTTCTGTTACTTACAAATTATCCAAGTGGCTGGTAAAGATGCTATCCCCTCTTACAGGCCAAATATCTAACTCACATATACACAATAGCAGTGATTTAATTGATAAACTTAAGAAACACAATGAACCTTGCGAATTAATAAGTTTTGATGTAAATTCACTGTTCACTAGAGTACCTGTGAAAGACCTACTTTCATTTCTTAAAGATAAATTACAACTGTTAGATTTAACTATTGAACATGATACTTTCCTGAAATTGATAGAGTTATGCGTAACTGACAATGTGTTTAGAGCAAATGGGAAGTTCTACAAGCAAATATTTGGCATGAGCATGGTTAATTGTCTTTCTGCTCCTCTAGCCTGTATTTATATGGAGTTTTTTGAGTCTAGATTACTACCCAATATAGTGGACTTTATTCCTCCATGGTATAGATATGTAGATGATGTTCTTTGTCTTTGGCCCAGAAACAGTGACCCATTGGAATTTTTAGACAAGCTTAATGATATTGTCCCAAGTATCACATTCAAAATTGAAAGAGAAATAAATGGATCCCTTCCATTCCTTGATATGCTTATCATGAGAAATGGCCAAAACTATAAATTTAAGGTACGTATACAGAAAGCCCACACAGGTAGACAGTTTCATTCACTTTTTATCAAATCACCTGGAGTCTACCAAAATGTCAGTTTTTTCTGCTATGTTCTTAAGATGTCTGCGTATTTGTGACTCTGAATTTATTGACGATGAATTGAAACACATTCGTTCCATTGCACAGAAACTCGGGTACCCTTCTGTGTTTGTTGAGCGTTGTTTTAAAAGGGCTAAAAAATCCTTTCATTCCTCTCAAACCAGACAAATTCCTACACTTAAGAATATTTTGGCTCTGCCCTATCGTAATGAATTTGTCCCGTTAGTTCGGTCCCTCAAGCTTCTAAATATTAATGTTGTTTTCAAGTATGACTCAACCATTACCAATATGTTAATAAGGAATAGCCCAATTTTGAATGTAAATGGAAGTGTTTATTGTATTCCATGTAGCAAATGTAATTGTAATTATGTAGGACAGACAGGAAAAACACTGCAGCTCAGAATCAAACAACATAAATATAATATCAGAACAGCATCTGAAAGCCGTGCCTTGTTCGTTCATGTTAGGAATAATAATCATCCCATTGCTTGGGAAAAAAGCTTAGAAGTATTTAAATCATCTTGTGTCACAGAAAGACTTCTGGTTGAAGCTAGTTGATTAAGGAATTAAAATCAATAAACCTTAGTGATGGTCAGTTCAAAACTTATAATATGTTACATAAATTTATTTGTCAGTGGCCCAAGGTTAAAATTTTTTTGAAAACCTTTGATCTAGATGTATGATAGTTATTTTGTGGGTCCCTTATTTTTGACCTGACCTGACTAGTCACGTCACCCCTCTTCTCTTAAGCTCCTCTACGTGTGTGTTGGTGTGGGGATTAGTGGATGACATCATTATGACCTGACCTCATGTTTTTAAGGTCACCCTGTATTTCGTCCATGTAATCCAGTTGTTTGAAGATGAATAAAGATTTAAAGAAGTTGCTGTATTTTATCAAATTTATTTATACATGTTATTGTGATTTACATGAAATATATATATATATATATATATATATATATATATATATATATATATATATATATATATATATATATATATATATATATATATATATATATATATTTCATGTAAACTAATAATGAAAACGTGGATGATAAATCTTGATAAAATCACGGAAAATGGAAACAACGGAGTACCTTAGCTTGCTTTTTTAATTATATATATATATATATATATATATATATATATATATATATATATATATATATATATATATATATATATATATATATATATATATATATATATATATATATATATATATATATATATATATATATATATATATATATTTTTTTTTTATCAAGATTTATCTTATCCATGTTTTCATTGTGATTTACAGGAAATATATATATATATATAATATATATATATATATATATATATATATATATATATATATTTTTTTTTTTATATCAAGATTTTATCTTATCCCATGTTTTCATTTATATATATATATAATATATATATATATATATACACATTTACATACATATATATACATATACATATATGGCTATATATATATATATATATATATATATATATATATATATATATATATATATATATATATATATATATATATATATATATATATATATATATATATATATATATATATATATATATATATATATATATATATATATATATATATATATATATATATATATATATATATATATATATATACACACAGTAAAACCTTGATTAACCGACCCTCGATTAACCGACTTCCGGATTAACCGACGATCCCGTACCCCTAAAAAAAATAATATATATTTTTTTTTTTTTACGGGGATTAGCCCACCCGGGCACAGGTCACTGACCCACATCGGGGCCTGGGGAGCGATAATGTAATAATAATGATAATAATAATAATAATACAGTAATAATAATAATAATAAAGAGCCATAAAGAAATGTAAAAATGAAAAAATCAAGAGTGAGAAACAATATACTGTACCTGTATGTATGTTGTGTTGTCAATAGTAAGTGAAACAATTGAGACCCTGCAATTGTGTGTAAATGAGGCAGAAAGTCAGATCAGCAACCTGGGACTTGGTCACAATTTTCGTGATGCCATATGTTCTTTGACTTTTCCATTTTTTATTCAAGGTTTCTGTGCTGGTTCATATTTATTTACTAAAGTGGTTAATGTTTTAAAGCAAAGCACAAGAACAAAATATACCATACAGAAAAATTAGGTCAAATAAGAATGAGCCAAGGTGGATGACCAGAAAACTTAAACATGACATAGGAATAAAGAAAGGAATATATATAAGAAATTAAAGGGAGGGGAGGAGCAGCTCAGAAACAGGTATAATGAACTATCTAGGAATGTTAAGAAAAATGTAAGGAAAGCAAAGAGAGACTATGAAATCAAAATAGCAAGAGAATCCAAGGCGAATCCCAAGGGATTTTTCCAGGTATATAGGACAAAGGTCAAGGACAAAGTTGGGCCTTTAAAGTCAGGGAGGGGAGAATTGATAAATGGCAGTGAAGAAATAAGCAAAGCATTGAACAGCTACTTCTTATCAGTTTTCACAGAAGAAATTTGAGATGAAATTCCGGAGGTGGAACTGATATTTAAGGGAAAGGAAGAAGAGAAATTAAAGAATATCACTATCAGAAAAGAGGATGTTCTTTAGAAGATAAATAAACTAAAGAATACAAAATCCCCAGGGCCGGATGAAATTTTTCCTCTAGTCTTAAAAGAGTGTAGGGAACAGATTAGCGGACCCCTCGTAAACTTATTTACAAAATCATTAGACACTGGAGTTGTGCCAGAGTTGTGGAAACAGGCAAATGTAGTACCCATATTCAAAAAGGGAGACAGAGCATCAGCGTCAAATTACCGGCTGATCAGTTTGACGTCAGTAGTGGGGAAATTTCTTGAATCAATTATAGCAGATAGCATCCAATCGCATCTAGAAAAAAGCAAATTAATCTACGACTCTCAACATGGGTTTACAAAGGGAAAATCTTGTCTAACAAATCAGCTAACGTATTTTAGGAAAGTCTTCGAGGTAGTAGACAATGACGAAAATCACGATGTTATTTACTTTAGCAAAGCATTTGACAGAGTACCGCATCAGAGGCTTCTGAGAAAAATTAAGGCTCATGGTATCGAGGGGAAAGTTTTAAATTGGATAAAATCATGGCTCACCGATGGAACGCAGAGGGTCAGCGTAGACGGTGTTAAATCTGAGTGGGGCCATGTAACCAGTGGGGTTCCCCATGGGTCAGTACTAGGCCCACTCTTGTTCATAATCTACATAAACGATCTAGATATTGGGATCAGCAGTGATATAAGCAAGATTGCGGATGACACCAAAATAGGGCGGCAAATTAATTTAGGGCAGGATGCAAATGCATTACAGGAAGATCTAAATAAACTGCAGGGGTGGTCTGAAAAATGGCAAATGAAATTCAACACCAGCAAGTGCAGCGTACTTAATATTGGAAGAACAAATACTGATAATGTATACAGCCTTAACAACATCAACCTAGAGAAGTCGACTTGTGAAAGAGACCTAGGGGTACTTGTAAGCCCGGACCTACGGCCTAGAAAACAGTGCGTTAATGTTCGAAAAAAGGCAAACAGAGTATTGGGTTTTATATCTAGAAGTGTAAGTAACAAGAGTGCAGAGGTCTTATTGCAACTATATCTTGCGCTAGTCAGGCCGCACCTCAATTATGCGGTTCAGTTCTGGTGCCCCTATTATAGAATGGATATAAATTCACTAGAGTCGGTGCAGCGAAGAATGACAAAAATGATTCCGGGACTTAGAAACCTTCTATATCAGGATAGGTTAAAGAAACTTAACTTGCATTCCCTAGAAAGACGAAGAGTGCGGGGAGATATGATAGAAGTATTTAAGTGGGTGAATCAATAAAGGGGATATAGATAAAGTTCTTATAATATCCGAGCAGGATAGGACTCGGAGCAACGGATTCAAGTTGGATAAGTTTAGGTTTAGGAGGGAGATAGGAAGAAACTGGTTCACAAATAGGGTGGTGGACGAGTGGAACAAGCTTAGCAACTTTGTAGTAAGTGCGGGAACTCTGGAAAGTTTCAAAAGGAGGCTAGATAGATTCATGGATGATAGAGAGTGGTAGTAACTCTCGACAGGAGCTGCCATGCACAGGCCAACCGGCCTATTGCAGACTCCTTATTTTCTTATGTTCTTATGTTCTTAAATGAACAAAAATGAATACTAGAGGAACTTATATGAGGTAGGTTAGGGATAGGTACTTTGAAAATGTATGTTATTTCCGTAGACTTTATTTAACATTAACCGACCTTTTTGATTATCCGTCGGCCCCTTCCCCCCCAATATATGGGCGGTTAATCGAGGTATTATTATTATTATTATTATATACAGTCAACCCTCACTTTACGCGGTTAATTCAACCCACAGGGTACCGCGGAAAGTGAGAAACACGTAAAGTGAACAACATAACATATGGGATTAATTGAAATAGAGACCGGGCCGACCCCCAAACTCCACTTTTTGACGACACGCAACTATGTTGTAGTAAAAATATTATCTTAATTTTATGATGGTATGCACACACAATTAATAATTAAGAGAAATATCAATAATATTAGGTTTTTTAACACTTACATTAGTAGAAAAGATGGCTGGGCACACAGGGATGGGCAGTTGCTTCCGAGGCAGAGGGCAGATTATTGGCCCTCACCTGTATCACTTGTATCAATTGTACCACTATCCACCACAAAGGCTTGCAGGGCCTCGTTGTCAAACCCCTCAAAGTCCATATAAATCCATATCCTCACTATAATTATCACTATCACTGGCTTGGGCCGGCTGTGGTGGGTGGCGGGTGAAGAACTCGGTAATGTTTTGATGACTGGGCGACCTTATGCACACCATGCTCGCGCCGCTTACACAACATGGCGGGAGGTTTGAATCCAAAAATGGCGCGGCTCGCCAGCCGCTCTCCGTGTAAAGGGGTACACGCACAGCGGAATGTGAGCATTCCTGTTTCGGCAGGGTACCGCGTAAACGTTGAAACGCGGAAAGTGGGACCGCGTAAAGCGAGGGTTGACTATATATATATATATATATATATATATATATATATATATATATATATATATATATATATATATATATATATATATATATATATATATATATATATATATATATATATATATATATATATATATGTATATATATATGCTGATAACCACAAGGAAAGAAGAAAACACGAAGTTCCCAAGCGCTTTCGTGTAATTCACATCTTCAGGGGTGAGTACAGACTAAAGAGAAGTACAAAACAAGGTGTATATATACAGAGGAGGGTGAGACCAGGTCCACAATGGTCAGGTATTAGGTAATGACCCTACTAATCTTTAAATAGCACCGCAACGGTCGGTAGTCAGGTCAGAGGGTAAGGTGACCCAACCTTCTCACCTGGTTACAAATCTTCTTAATTACAAAATTGTCCAGTTTGTACATGCCATTACTCAAATTCATGTTGAATGCTTCGGTATGTTTAATGAGACTAGATTCTATGATGTTCCTACTATCAATTGAATTACAAGGTAATATTGAGGAGGCATTATCTCGGTCAATGAAATGCTTGTTATCCCTCAAATGAACAAACAGAGCATTGGATTCCTGGCCTGTTCTAACACTATATTTATGTTGTTTAAGTTTAGTTACAAGATCTTTTCCTGTCTGGCCTAAGTAAAACATATTACATTCCTTGCAAGGAACTTTATAAATGCAACCAATTGTGTTGTTGGGGGAGTTCTTGATTAACATTTGTTTAACAGTGCATGAGTTTTTAAATGCCACATTGACGTTCCAGGTTTTTAGTTGTAAAGGAATGTGTGAGAAATTTTTGTGAAATGGTAATATTAAGATATTCTTATGGTCATGGGTGGGCTTGGGATCAGTTCTATAAAAAGTTTTCTTAGTAATGCTTAGGCATTTGTCTATGAAAGATCTAGGGTATTTAAGGTTTGAGCCAATATTATAGATATATTTATGTTCCTCGTCAATGAATTCCGGACTGCAAAGTCTGGTTTAGATATGTTGATGATGTACAGTAATACCCCGCTTAACGCGGTTTCGCTTAGCACGTTTTACCGTATACGCGGTGCCTCGCCAGAGCCGAACTTTCACTTAACGCGGGTTTTTTCCACGTATACGCAGTGAGTGTCCGGCTCGAGACGCTATTTTTAGATTCGCCCCACCCGCCTGCCTGCCTGCTCTCGCCTCTCCCTCCTCCTCCCTCCCTCCTGCCTCCCTCCGCCTGGGCAAGCCGCGCTGTAAGGTTGCGCAGTGTGTGTCTTCTACTAACGTAAGTGTTACACCTAACTTTTAATTTTCCTAACCTAACCTTTATTTTTCCTAACTTAACCCTTATTTTTTTCCTAACCTAACCTCTTCTATATTACTTGTTTGTTCATACCATCATAAAGTTAAGATAAAATTTTTACTACAACATAGTTATGTGTCGTCAAAAAGTGGAGTTTGGGGGTCGGGCTAGTTTCTATTGGAATTAATCCCATATGTTCTGTTGTTCACTTAGCGCGGTTTTCACTTAACACGGAACCCTGTGGGTTTTATTGACTGCGTTAAGCAGGGTACTACTGTATTATGTCTGGCCATGTAATGAGGACCTAAAAGCTTTCCTGCCACAACTTAACAACTTAGCCCCCTCGATCAAATTCACTGTGGAATTAGAGCAAGACTGTAAATTGCCATTCCTAGACTGCCTGATACACAGAATAGGTAACACTTTTAAGTTCAGTATTTATAGAAAACCTACTAATGTGTGTTCATACATTCATTATTATTCTGCCCACCATAATAGAGTCAAACAGTCAGTATTTTCAACAATGTTTTTACGTGCTTTGAGAATTTGCAGTCCAGAATTCATTGATGAGGTATATAAATATATCTATAATATTGGCTCAAACCTTAAATACCCTAGATCTTTCATAGACAAATGCCTAAACATTACTTAGAAAACTTTTTATAGAACTGATCCCAAGCCCACCCATGACCATAAGAATATCTTAATATTACCATTTCACAAAAATTTCTCACACATTCCTTTACAACTAAAAACCTGGAACGTCAATGTGGCATTTAAAAACTCATGCACTGTTAAACAAATGTTAATCAAGAACTCCCCCCAACAACACAATTGGTTGCATTTATAAAGTCCCTTGCAAGGAATGTAATATGTTTTACTTAGGCCAGACAGGAAAGATCTTGTAACTAGACTTAAACAACATAAATATAGTGTGCGGACAGGCCAGGAATCCAATGCTCTGTTTGTTCATTTGAGGGATAACAAGCATTGCATTGACTGGGATAATGCCTCCTCAATACTACCTTGTAATTCAATTGATAGTAGGAACATCACAGAATCTAGTCTCATTAAACATACCGAAGCATTCAACATGAATTTGAGTAATGGCATGTACAAACTGGACAATTTTGTAATTAAGAAGATTTGTAACCAGGTGAGAAGGTTGGGTCACCTTACCTTCTGACCTGACTACCGACCATTGTGGTGCTATTTAAAGATTAGTAGGGTCATTACCTAATACCTGACCATTGTGGACCTGGTCTCACCCTCCTCTGTATATATACACCTTGTTTTGTACTTCTCTTTAGTCTGTACTCACCCCTGAAGATGTGAATTACACGAAAGCGCTTGGGAACTTCGTGTTTTCTTCTTTCCTTGTGGTTATCAGCATATACCCGGTACCTAGATCACGCGCACCTACAGTGATTTACTTGCATATATATATATATATATATATATATATATATATATATATATATATATATATATATATATATATATATATATATATATATATATATATATATATATATATATATATATATATATACTGTACAGTGATTCCTCGGTTAATGAATTACCTTCCATAAGAATCTTCAATTCAGTTAACAGAAAAAAATTTGGTTAACGAAATTTTTACGAAATCATGTCAACATGTTTTCGCTTGCTCACCAGCTGGAATATTAGTCCGCCAATACAGTAATCGGTTCTAGGGCTTAAATTCGTTCCCATTTGAGTAAATATCAAGAAGGTTGTACTATTCAATAATTTTCCAAGTTTTATATTAAAATTTTTAGTAATTTTAACACTTATTTAACATACAGTAATACCCCTCTTTACGCGGTTTCACTTTCCGCGATTTCGCATTTACGCGGTACCTCGCCAGAACCGGACTTTCACTTTACGCGGTGCATCTACTCATATACGCGGGAAGAGGCGCGGGCAGGATGCGCACAAAGTCGCCTAGTCATCAAAACATTACCGAGTTCTTCACCCGCCACCCACCACAGCCGGCCCAAGTCAGTGATAGTGAGGATATGGACTTATATGGACTTTGAGGGGTTTGACAAAGAGGCCCTGCAAGCCTATGTGGTGGATAGTGATACAATTGATACAAGTGATACAGGTGAGGGCCAATAATCTGCCCTCTGCCTCGGAACCAACCCCCCCATTCCTGTGTGCCTAGCCATCTTTTCTATTAATGTAAGTGTTAAAAAAACTAATATTATTGATATTTCTCTTAATTATTAATTGTGTGTGCATACCATCATAAAATTAAGATGTAATTTTTACTACAACGTAGGTATTGTGTCTGAAAAAGTGGAGTTTGGGGGTCGGGCCAGTCTCTATTGGAATTTATCCCATATGTTCTGTTGTTCACTTTACGCGGTTTTCACTTTCCGTGGTACCCCATGGGTTCAATTGACCGCGTAAATCGGGGTACTACTGTATAATTGCAGTACAGGAAACTAGTTTTTGGTGTGCCAATCAGCCACTTGACTCACCCAGCAAGGCTAATTTTTTGCCACAAGGAATGAGTTGTGATGCTTTAGTAGAGCACAAGACAGTCCCTCAATAGTATTAGTCATGAAGTTTTTATCAAAACATTATTCTGTAAGAGTATTCTTGAAAATTTTCTGTTTCAGTTGCCACTGTAGAATTGGTATCATTGGTCCACCTAGTACAGTTGCACATATTGAAATTCTGATAACATACTCAAGCAATTGAGTTGCCTTATATTATTTTGCTTAACCTTGATTTCAGTGCTAATTATGATGTAACTAACACCATATTTTGTACAACAGGCCAGTTTTCTTTTGGTGAAGCAAAATTTAGAAGAAGCAAAGACATTTATAACAAATTCAATAGAAATCTGGCTTCCAAAATATAAAGAGGTGGATGAAGGCAAGGCAACAGCTGGTACTTTTGATCCAGTAGAAGTGTGTCCTCTGTCATACACAACACGTCTCAGCACAGCAAGAATTCTCATCGAAGTAGCGGATCATAAGCATGCTGTGGAGGTTCTTGAGGGACTGACAGAAGAAAATGATGAAGTAAGAGTACTTTAAGGGAATACTGTATGTGTTTGGGAGGGGTGTAGAGACCTTGGTGTTACTGAGTAATGAATCAACAGCTTCATTATTTTCATCCTCACACACTTGTGATGTAAATCAGAAATGCGAAATCTTTTGCTATCATAATGAAAACATGAACATGAAGAACAAGTTTGGGGATATAAAATCCTCCTTGCCACATGACATCATGCAATGCGGTGGAAGATGTTGCTGAAATTTTCTGATATTGTTCTCTTCAAGATAATTATAAGAGAATAACACAGAATAGTTATTTACCCTTAAAATATTAAAATATAAACACAGTAGATTAAATACTTAAGAACCGTAGTGACACTGCCAATCAGCTGCCTTGCTACAAACTGACCCTAGGTCTCAGTTGCAGGGTTAAAGTGAACAGACTATAGGTAGTGGAGCATTTTGACTGTTAAATATTAATTTTTAGTAAAGCAATGACACCTCTGTACAATATTGTGGGTTTGATATCCACTGTGCTTAAAGACTTTTGAGCAGCTTTATGCTACCATGATATTATTTACAGGTTGTAGATACTTGGTACCTGTTGGGATGGAGCAATTATTTGCAAGGAGGAGATCACAAAGACTCTGCCAAGTTTTACCTCCATCGTGCCATGCAGGTAATGTGAGGAAGAGAGAGAGTACTATATAATAAGAACTTGTTGGTTAAAGATATATTACAAAATATGCAAGTCCGCATCTTCATTTCACTCCCCACTCTCACAATATAGATAGCACTCCAAGTATGGAGTTGATGGTTTAAAAAAGCTAAAATGTATAATAGTAAGTCCTCGATATGTGCAAGTTCAGCATTTGCGAATTGACTCATATGCAAAGACCCTATTCCTACCAGGAATTAAGTTAATGCGAGCAAATTCACCCTTATGCAAGATGTCACACTCCCTGATATGGATTCCAACCCTGAGATGCTGCAGATGTCACTCCAACACCATCACTCACTATGTAAAACCTCTACCACCACCATCTCTTCTACACAAACTGATGTATCTGCTTTTATTGATAAGTACAATATGGTGTTGATTTATTTTATGGTTTATTTGTCTTGACCTGTGTTGAAAATGGGTCTGGAACATTTTCATTTTTGGGTTATGGAATGCATCTTATTTTTTCCTATTTAACTAACTATTCAATATTATGCAATTTCGGTTTATGCAAGGGTTTTCAGGAATGCATCCTTTGCATATATTGAGGACTTACTGTATTTGAGAAAGAATGTAATACAGCCTACCAATAAGTTTGATATAAGTTATGATACATGTCATGTAGTAATCTCTCCGTTAGCTGAAATCTTCAGTCCCCGAACTCTCCATTACCCGTTCCGAGCATGTGGGTCGACAGGTTGAGTGCTCATGAGCTACGATTGGCTACTACTCTCATGTGACTGCATGGGATGCCTATGATTGGCTGATGTATGTCACGGTCTATCTCCTCAAGCTCTAGCATCATGACACTCCAAGTTCATTGTCTGCTGCCATGTACAAGCTTGTTTGCTCACTCACTGCTGTTTTTGCATACAATCTGTTGTGCAGTACTGTATTGTATATTACTGTACCTGGATATAGTCAGTCTAGAAAATTGTTAAAGCAGTGTTAAGACAAATAAAGTGATTACAGTTATGTATACAGTGGTCCCTCGGTTAACGAGCACAATCCGTTCCAGCAGGTTGCTCGTTAACCGAAACCATTGTTTCAATGGGTTTTTGGGTAATTGGTTCCAGCTCACCAAAAATTGCCTAAAGTTAACAAAAAAGGTAGAAATGTACACTTACTTTGAGGTGTGTATGTAGAAGGCTCCTAGATGATGATGATGATGATGATGTGAATTTGAAGTTGGAGGTGGAGGAGGAGAAGGGAGAAGAGAAGGAAGTGGAGGTGGAGGAGAAGCATTTTACTGCTTCTTGGAAGGTGAGTCACCTTCCATGAAAATGTCAGGAACCTCTGGACTGACAGATTCTCCACCATGAACATCCTCTCTCCTTCTTGAAGTGGAAGGCTGAGGGCTAGCATCTTGTTCGCTCTGCCTTTTACTGAAGAAAGTGTCAATTGTGGTCTGTGGGGCATCTCTCCTCCTCATCATTAACTTATGTTTAAAGAAGGAGACCATTGTGTCCTCAACATGACACAAAGTTAGTTCAGATTTTTCCACATCTGGGTGCCTTGAAGCCAGTTTCCTGAACTTCTCCCAGTAGTAAATAACATCTTTCAACTCTGAAGTTGACATATGGTCATCACTTTCCTTTTGCTCCTCACCATTGTCAGCCTCTAACATCTCATCCAGTTGCTTCAAGTCTTCAGGAGTAAGTTCCTCCTCATGAGACATCACAAGCTCTTCGACATCATCATCCTCCACTTCAAGGCCCAATGACTGACCAATGGACATAATCTCCTGGTCCAACTCTGTTCCTTCCTCAAATCCCTCAAAATCATGGACTACTGATGGCCACAGTGCTTTCCATGAAGAATTGAGGAATCTAGTGGAGACTTCTTGCCATGATGACACAATAAATTTTACAGCCTCCAGGATGTTGAATTGTGTCTTCCAGAACCGTTTCAGTGTTAGTTCAGGATCAGTGGAAGTTGCCTGATGACACCCAAAACATTTTCTTCATGTACAACTTCTTAGAAGTTGCTGATCACATTCTGGTCCATTGGCTGTATGATTGATGTAGTGTTGGGAGGCAAAAACAACATTCACAAAGTCAAATTGATACTCCAAAGTTCTGGCAAGTTCAGGGTCATGCCCAGGGGCATTGGCACCAAGCAATAGAGTGGGATGGTTTTTCATGGGGATTATGCCCAGGTAAAGAGGCTTCATCTCTGGTGATGAATGTGCTTTTGGGCATCTTGTTCCAAAACAGCCCAGTTTCGTCCACATTGAACACTTGCTGTGGAAGATAATTTTCTTCTTCCACCAGTTCTTTACACTCCACTAAAAACTTTGCTGCCCCTTCCTTATCAGCACTAGCAGCCTCACCATTCTGTGCCTGAAGAACCAGTTTGATCTGTCTTTAAATGTTCGTATATCTCCCTGGCTCTTTCACAAATAAATTCAGTAGAAACTGAGTCACCTTTCATCTGTTTTTCCTTAATCCAGATGAGAAGTAACCTCTCTGTTTCTGCAATTAGGGATCTACCTTTAAACACTCTGGTAGTTTTTTCTCTCACTTTCACTTCTTTAAATTTTTCTTTCTGTGCAAGAATTGTCGACACAGCTGATGTCGACATGCCATATTCTTTGCATAGCGCATTTGTTCTAATGCCTTCTTCATGTTTTTTTTTTATAATTTCCTGCTTAGTTTGGATTGAAATCGCTTTTCTTGATCTCTTAGGCCCCATGCTGGATTTAAACAATCTCAACACGTGATATTTTAAGTTTAAACTTGCTGTAAATAAAGAATATTTTCTTTAAAATAACACTGCACTGCGCTATATATTGTCAATATGTAAAATAAATTCAAAATGACCAATAATTTGCTTGGAAACACAGAAAAAAGCGTTTAGTTGAAGAGAGTCTCGCAAGATGCTACCTCCACTGAAAAGACAGAGAGACTAACGCTTGTTTGGTGTGTTGACTGGCTGGATGGCGCGCATAAAACTAGTTTCATTACCTTCAATTATGTTCAATAATTGTTAAAATGACTAAAAAAATTAATATTAAACTTTTAAAATTATTGAATAGTATAAACTTCTTGATATTTACTAAAATAGTAAGGAATTTTAGCCCTAGAACCGATTACTGTATTGGCGGACTAATACTACAGCTGGTTGACCGCCAAGTGCAAGCAAAAACATGTTCAGGTCGGCTCGTAAGAAACTCGTTAATCGAGGGATTGCTCGTTAACCGAAGTTAAGAATCTTATGGAAGGTAACTCGTTAACCGAAATCTCGTTAACCGAGGCGCTCGTTAACCGAGGGACCACTGTACTATACAGTACTGTACTGTACATTCATTAAGTGTAAAAGTACAGTAGAACGTCAATTTAAAGCTATTCAATTTAAAGTGACACCCACAATTAAGGACAATGTTTTAATTTTAAGCGAATCTTTCCTATTTTGCATGAGTCAATCTGGTGCATCATATTTTAAAATTCGCGCCTAATGTTTCTCTGGGCACGCTATACTGTCCTAAGGGCAAAGCTGTACTGCATATGTACTCAAAATAATGTACCAAATGATAACTAAAATTTTTTTCGAGTGCAAACTATAGCATGGTTATATTCAAATTAATCACTATCTTATAAGAATTCCAGCAATGTAAATTATATTCTCCCCGGTCACTTCTGTGACATTTTATAAGCAAAAAACAAAACTCAATTTAAAGGACATAAATAAACAAATACCTGTAAATACTTCACCACACCTTCGTCACAACATGTCACTGTCACTTCCCCCCCCTCTCTCCCTCCCTCTCCCCCATCTTCCCAGCCAGGGTTTGATGGTTATAAACTTACAGTTTTTATCTTATATGATATCACGAACTAAAGTTAGGAGAATATAATTTGCAGTGCTAGATTCCTTGCAAGACAACGAATAATTAGCATATAAACGTCATATATTTTGCTAAAGAGATAAAAAATTTAGCCCTTTGTAATAAAATTAATTAGAACAAGTCAGTTCAGTGACATTTTATAAGAGAAAAACTTAAAGTCACTCTTAAGGACAGATAAATAAATAAGCACTAGACCTTGGCATCAACTGTCAAACATATCACCTCACCTATTCTCCTCCACCACCACCACCACCCCCAATCTTCACATCAGCTGATCGCTAGTAAACAGACCATTTCACGTCCCATAATTTAAGCTGTGTTGATTTATGAGTGTGTGTTTTAACATAATACAACAAAAAATTATGTTTTATTCTATTATTCTAGGAGATGGGCTGAGGTGCATCTGGGTAGACTCTTAGTCTTTTAAGTATTTTGTTTCTCTCAAGTACCAAACTAAATTATTCCATTGAAACAACACTTCGATTTAATACGAATTCGGTTTAAAGCGACCTCTCTTGGAACGTATCTCGTGTTATATCGACGTTCTACTGTACTGTGCAGTACTGTACATAGCAGGGCGGATAGTGTAAGCCTACTGTAGGCTAGTATACTTTAGAGGTTTTATGTACGTTATAGAGTACATGTACAATTCCTCCTTCATGGAAGGAGAGGACAGTGTCAGTTAGCAACAGCTGCCACAGTAGATGGTACAGGACAAAGCAGGGTATCCTCTATCATCATATCACCATTTGGCCTGCCTACATCACAAGCTCAAGATGACAGTATATGCTTTTGAGTACAGTGCAGTATAGTGTGTACAGTAGTACATATACAGCTGCTCCCCGACTTACGATGGGAATAGGGACCCAAATCTGGGTCGTAAGTCGAAAATGCAAAAAATAATACATAGAAAATCTATAATGAAATACAGTACAGTAAAAGTAATCAATAATGAAGGATGAATACAGTGTTACTGTGCTCTTACCTTTATTGTAGTCAGCTGAATGCACACGGGGGCCCCCATAATTTTTTAATTATACATGGAGACTTCATTAACTGGATGAAGCAGAGGAGGAGACAGGGCTGGGTGGGTCATCAATGTTGCTTTTTTCAGACAGGGGAAACTTACTTGTAGAAGGTATTGGATCATCTTTAGGGAGTGAAGAGGCAGCACTGGTGGGGTGTGAGGAGACAGCAATGGGGGATTTCTTAAAATATATGTCCAATTTAGACTGCACAGTTTGCTTTTTCTTTTCATTGTAAATCTCCCTGTAGCAAGCAAGTGCATCTTGGATCATTCTGTCAACTTTTGCAAAACGCTCAACATTTTGATCCATTCCGTCAAACATTTGCATCCCCTTATTAATTGTAGCAAATACCTCTGCCATTTGTTTCACTGAAAAATTTTTGGGGGTGCAGGTTCTTCTTCTACATTTTGACTCTCTTCTTCCTCTGCAATTTTCTGTGCTTCCAGTTCAATAAGATCCTCATTACTTAGCTCTTCTGCTACACTTTCAACCAACTGCTCAACATCTTCAGTATCAATTTCTAACTCCAGCTGTTTACCCAACTCCACTATCTTGTTACTAATTGCAAAAATTACTTCATCTTCATTAAATCCTCTAAAACTGTTCACATATCTTTTCAGGACTTTCTTCCATATTCCATCATGCACTGACCTGTAACCTCATCCCATGCTGCAGCTATGTTCTTTATATATTTTAAAATGTTGTAGTCCTTCCAAAATTCTCTGAGCGTTTTCTCACCTTCAGTAGCAGCAACAGCCTGAGCGAAGGTCGTACGTAAATAATTCCCTTTAAAAGCAGCAATAGCACCTTGATCCATGGGTTGGATGATAGAGGTAGTGTTAGGTGGAATGTAGACTACCTTAACATCAGGGTGCAGGTCGTCCAGGTGTGGTTGGTGTCCCAGAGCATTATCCAAAATTAACAAAATCTTGAATGCAATCCCTTGTTGCAGACAATACTCCTTGGCTCGTGAAATGAAACAAGTCGGAAACCAATCCTCAAACAGTACTAGGCTCATCCATGCTTTCTTATTACTGTGATAAAACACTGGCAGTGTGTGCTTGCTGACATGTTTAAAAGCCCTTGGGTTCTCTGAATGATATATCATGAAGGGCTTTATCTTGAAACCAGCTACATTCCCCCCCAACAGAAGTGTGATTCGGTCCTTGAATGCCTTGAATCCCGGCATGGTTTTCGCCTCTTTGTGGATGTTTGTCCTTTCTGGCATGCGCTTCCATAATAAGCCAGTTTCACCCACATTAAATATTTGCTTAGGCAAATAATTTCCCTCCACGATGACACGATCTAGCTCCTCCTTAAAAGCTTCGGGAGCACCCACATCAGCACTTGCTGCCTCTCCACTCACCTTTACACTATGCAAACTGTAGCGGTTCTTAAACCTTTGGAACCACCCATGACTTGCTCCTTCAGGCTTTCGAAAAGGCTTCTTGCTTTAGCCTGTAGGGTTAGAAGGCTTAAGGGTTCACACTTTTGTATCTGATCTTCCATCCATATCACAAGTAATTTTTCCATCTCATGAATAGGACCTTGTCTTTTTTCCATTATTATTGTTCCTTTTATAGGTGCTGATCCTTTCACTACCTCACGAATACGTTCCTTGTCCTTCAGAATTGTCAATATGGTCGAGTGCGAGAAGCCTAGGTCGCGTGAAATGGTTGCTACCATTTTTCCATTTTCATACTGCATTATCATCTTCATTTTTGTCTCAAAAGTAATTGACTGTCTCCTTTTCTTCTGAGTACCACCAGCACTCTCACTTCTATGCTTGCCAGTCTAAAGTGAATTAGAAACGAAAATATTGTCAGTACACGGCGCGATCACTATCGACAACAACGTCAGCCAAACACCGACTAAGCTCTCTACGGCGTGGGTGCTGTAGCCACGAGGTGACACGACCCAGCCCACGCGATGCTCTCGTATGGGACGGAAACGTTTAGGTCTAGAAAATACGCGAGTCATTTGAAAAAATTTTGGTATCGACTGCAGCGGTCATATCGACTGAGGCGGTCGTATGTGCGGGTGGTTATAGATCGAGTATGTCTTAAGTCGAGGAGTAGCTGTATTTTGTTTATTTACAATGTACTGTATGTGTACAGTAATGTTTGCATAAATAAATACAGCTCTGTGTCTCTGACTGCAGTCCAATGCGGAAACATGCACCAGTACAGGTATCCCTCGATGAACGATCATTCACTTAGCTGTATTTCAATATAGTGATGTGAAATTTTTAAAACCCGTTCTTGTTTAATGATGGTCAGTTTTTGGTTTAGTGATGTTCAACTCACTGAGAAACATTTGGGAGGAAAGACAGAAAACCTGGCAATTCTGTGCTTCAAGTGCACATCATTACAATAGTGTAATGTGGCTTAGAAATAAAGAAAATGGAATATAAATCTATAAAATAAGAAAAAGGAAGAATATGGGTGTGTGTGTGTGTGGTAAGTGAATGTATGCATTGAGGCAGCGAGTTGTAACTGCGGCCAGCCGCACTCTCCCGTCTCCTAATGTGACTTCACGGCATACAGGCAGCAGTCACACGTCTCTTGAATCAGTTTGGTGACTGCATGACTGAACTGTGTCACATATATACTGTACCAGTAAATGTGAAGAATAAATAATAATACTACATTGCCATTATGCAATTGTTTCACGGCACCTAAGACAGAAAACAGCTTAGAGAGAGATCCCACTTCCCCCTCCGCTAAGTGGGCTAACTCCCACGGACGTAAGAAATACCTGTATTTATTCCCTTTGTTTTTGACCTTGTGATAATTATTTTTTATTTATTTTTTTAACATTCTGTATGAATGAATGTAACAGTAAAAAAAAAAAAAATTGGATACCCTGTATCTAGCCAAAATTGTCAAAAAATAATCATAACATAGTTAGTTCACAGCTGACACGAAGAAATGTTTATTCCCTAATGTTTTTTACCTTATGATATTTTTTGCACATTCTTTATGAACAACTGTGTGTGCTTGTAAAAAAAAAAAAACTGTATATCCACCCAAAATTACAAGTTGAACAATAACATTGCTTACAGCTCAGCCTCACACGCTCTGAGTGCTACTGGGTAGCGAGTCGGTGACTTAACGATGGGTTTATCAGGAACATATAGCCATCTTTAAACGAGGGATACCTGTACCCGGAAAAATTCCAGAGACTACTTTGCACCAATTATTCTGGCTAACAGGGAGATTACTTTTGACTATACATGTGAGTTAATTTGATAAGTGGGATGGGAATGAGGTAAAGCAGATGAGAATATCAAATTTATATAGATTGGTAATTAAAAAAGTACTGTGGGCATTACAAATTATGAACAGAAGTCATGGAAGGATAAAGTGTATGAGAATGTAGATGAAAAGAGGGGAAATGTTGAGCAGTTCAAGTTAGCATACATACCACATTATAAATAAAAAGATTACCAAACTATTATGGGAAAAACTAGTACATACTGTACAGTAATTGGTTTAAAAAGAGTCTCCCCCTCCCCCACCTCCCCAGGTACATTCCACGGCTCCCAGTGATGATGAGCAATTAATTGAACACCTGAAAGAACTGATACAAGAACTTGGCCCCTACACTGAAGGTGAGGCAGTGGATGATGCCGAAATTGAAGATGAACTTGAGAGAGACTCAGAAGATGAACAAATGGACACAAACTAATTTATCTTTGGCTAACTTCGAGATAATTATTTATACAGTAATGTAAATAAATGTTTAGTTTTCTAAATAATAAGAATGTACAGTTTTATAATGTTGGTATATACAGTATGTAACATGATTGACTAATGAGACTTTTCAAGTTTTGACGCTGCTATGTAATGTACAGCAACAAACATACTGTATAACACTTTGTACAGTACCCAGAGTTTGTTTTGTTGTTTTTTCATTGTACTTTTGCAGTAAAAAATTGAGTCTGATTTATTTGTTTTAACTCCTTGTGTACAGATTTCCCTCTGGTATTAGTCAAATAAAATATCAAAAGTGCAGCAAAGTAGTGAATGGGTTAAACTTTACTACACTATCATGATTTTTTCATTTTGGGATGGAAAAAATAAGTATGAGGCACACTTTTTTTTAATTAGATTAAAATCAAGATTACACATAAGTTTTCCTTTTTTAATTTAAATATATGGATAAAACCCAGGAATGGTACACTGAAGGAGAATGGAACTGTCCGAGAAAGTTTGGAAAGGGCAGTAGAAGGAGTGAATGTAAAAGTGAAACTTACACTGGGTGACCTTAATGGATGATTAAACATGATAAAATAACAGGTTTACATAACCCATAAACTATGATCTATGATGTCCCTCATGGAAGATGCACCTTCATTGTTGTTAGTGGCAGTCTGTTCTCCCTTCTAGTCCCTTGCCACTCCCCCCACACACACACACTCAATACTCCATTATGGCTGAACAAATTGTAAGTGAATTTTTTAAATTTTAAATTTTTTGGTGTGTACTATTGTGTACCTATTACCTATATGAACAGTGGTAAGCAGGTTTTTTCAGTAATCACACACTTAGGGTTGAAATATCTCTTATGTAAAAGACAGTTGACCTAATCCATGAACCATGTAAGGCAACAAGTATAGGTATGGTAATTAGCTACTATACTTGGGTAATCATAGCATGTGGTAGAAAAGAGGGAGATAAATCTGTTTTTGAAAATGGGGTGGATGAAAGGATATTGGACCAAAGAGATGTTTTGAAGTATGTATGTCATTATGATAATATGGCAACAATTGCCAAGTTGACAATGTGAACAAATCAGTAAACTGAGAATTTGAGGAAAAAGAAACCAAATGATTAAACTTGAAAAGTCTACCTGAGGTGTTTAAGAAGACTAGAGTTGACTGGTCAGGACAAGGATAAAGTTAGGCAAATTTCAATACAGTATCACTTACAGAATGCATTAGTAGATGACAAGAAGCAAATTAAGGATAATGAGCTTAGCACCTGTACCAGTACAGTACAGTATTTGATAAATTTCTCATTAGAATTTGCACCATAATCTTGCTGAGACTGCAGTAAGTTATGCATAATACAATACTGAGTTCTAAAAATTTTCATTTAATTAACTTGTGTATTTTATGTGCAATAGTAGTGCTCAGACAGAATTTAGACAAATTTGCGGGCAGGTTACCCTAAGCAGTTTCTCAAAAAGAATTAAATACCTTTCATTAATGTTCCCCCTCCACAAAGACACAATGTTTTAATTTGGTTTGCCCAAAACTTCACACATCACCAATGGTGTCAGACTCCAGCAACTCATCAAACAGTTACCGTATGCAGACACTGCTGTTTCCTGAATGTCCATCCACCTCACCCTAGTGTCAGCAATCAAATAAATAATAATTAAACAAGTGGAAGAGGTAGTTAGTCTTCCCATGTCGCGAGTATCTTCAGTTTCGGCAATAAAGACGTGTTACGTGAAATTTCCACTCCCTTTTCCCAATAATATCAATAAAATGGAGTAAAATGCAAGTGATAGCTACAATATCCTTCTTATTTTAAATTACTTACAGTATACTTATAATCAACCAGCAATAACTAAAATCACCTACTGCCACTTGTAAGTGGATATTTTGAGCAAAGAGTTGGGTTTCGTGGAGTCTGTTTAGATCATGGAGGTATAATAGGGTGGAGGCGGCATCCGCTCAGAAAAGTGAGGTCACTCTGAGCTGCCGGCTGCCAATTGTGGTTGGCAAAAGAGGCAAGGTCGCGGCCATGTCCCGCCAGATAACAGTCACCAGCTCACAGGTGCACATTATTTCTCTTTGTGTGTATAACATATAAAAATGCCAGTATCGTGTGCTGCTTATGGATGCACTGCTAGGCTCGACAAGGAAATTTAGTTCAACAGTGTTTACTTGGCTTCATTCAGTAGGTGTTACTGTTATATCCCTAACTTTTGACAGAGTAGCATCAAATTTGTCTATGATAAAGCACTTTGGTTGCAGTCTTGAGCATGATAGTCTAAAATCATCTTTTCCACACCCAGTAACACAGCAGCCAATTTATGTATTTATGTTAAAGCTTGTGAGAAATTTTTTTGGAGATAAGAAAGTTTTCATTGGTCATGGTAAGTTTGTGAAATGGGAGTACAGTACATTGAACAGTTGCACAACCTCCAAGAACATGAAGGACTTCATTTAGGCAATAAACTGAGAATTGTGCACATTGCATGGATAAAGAAAAGAATGAATGTCAAATTAGCTGCACAGCTACTTAGTGAATCAGTTGCAAAGTATTTGACATTTTGTCTTGAAAAAATAAGTGAATTTGAGGGCTGTGAAGTTACTATTAATTTCATTATGATTTTTAATACACTGACATAGTGTACTCAAAGAATTTGCATGCCAGTAGCTACAAATGTCCAATTCAAAAAAAGAATGCTGATGAAATCATAGAGTTTTTGAGAAAAGCAGAAACATATATCAGATCATTAAAACTCCCTGATGGTCAAGAGCTACTGAAGTCCAGTCGTAAAACTGGTTTTCTTGGCAGCTTATATGAAAATTTGGTGGCATGTCTTAATCCTGTTTTATGCTTTTTGTTGACTTATAAAATGAGTCAAGATCATATTGAATTGGGTTTTTTTTAAATTAGAAGCATGGGAGGATGTAATAACAACCTCACAGTTAGGCAGTTTTCTGCTGCTTATAAAAAGATCATGGTACATAATGACATGAATGATATAGTTCTTGGCAACTGTTTACCACTAGAAACTGTACCAATACGGAATGCCTAGCAGCTGTGCAAATAATGTTAGGGTAGACACTCTGTGAATGCTATTAATACCTCTGTTTTGAAACACAGAGTTATAGATAACTTGTTGTCTAGTCATCTTTAGCTAATGAGGAGCATAATTATATTTATTTTCCAAGCAGTTTCCATTTGTCCCAATGTTCCAACAAAATTGTTGCATACATATATAGCTGGCTTTGTTGTGTTTCGATTAAAGAAATCTTTACACTGTGAAGCTTCTGTTGATGCCTTAACAAGCACTAATGTTGGCCAGATGCTTTCTCTGATTATGTTGAAATTCAAAGGGGGCCTGATATATCCTTCAGATGATGTGCTAATTGTGAAAAAAAATTTAGAGTAACCATGTCATGCAAACAAAATATAGATCTAACTTTAGGAAGAGCAGATTTTCACAGACTTGTTCATTCAGTGTTATCAAGTTACGCTAATAGAGAAGTATTTCCTAAACTATCTCACCACGTTTGATACAGAACCTACGGAAAATCACATACGTTTATTGATTAAAACAGTTGCCGAAAGCTATTTGCAAGTCAGATATGCATAAGCTGGAGAACAGTGCACTGCTAAGTTACAAACCCAGGTTGAGGTAAACAGTCGTCAGATATACACAAAGCTCATTCATTTCAGTGGCCAATAAGATTATGTACTATACATAAAGACATCGTATTTACACGTTTATTACATTATTTGTATATATTTTCTTGAATAATAAAGGTTAATGAATTTTCTCACTTGTTTACACATTAGCAAATGTATTTATGAATGAACAGTAGGACAATAATTCGTGTAGATTAGCAGTACGCACGTCGTTGACTGGTGAGGTGTGGAGACTGGCAGAGGTATCTTGCCAACCACAGTACGCATAGCGGCAGTGCGGCTGGCTGGCTTCACTCCCGACAGCGCTATACACCGCTCATGCCACCTCCACCCTATTATACCTCCATGGTTTAGATGCGCAGAACAGATGTTTTCTGGTTCTGCCCATGCACAGTATAGCACCGGGGTAGAAATATTTCACATAACACTGGTCCCCATATGTGTTGATAACCCGACATATTTACCGTTACACATCACACTTACACACTGCTGTTCCATAATGACATAAAAACCAATGTTGCATGTACTTAATCTCATATATATGACTAGATCTGCTGGTAATTTTATTGCCATCATTAATGCCTGAAGTACAGTACTATTATTAAACTACAAGCACAGTTTTATCGTAATGATGGGAATAGGTTGTCATATACAAAGGATTAAGACATCGTGCTCAAGGGATTAATTCACTGTGCTAATTCGTTATACTAAGGGGTTAACATCTTATTCAATGTGCTTTGTTATACTTAGGGCTAACATATCTTACTCACTGGACTAATCCATTAAATCAAGAAGTTAATATATCTTATTCTACAAATCCATACTCAAGGGGTTATTTAGTTTATGCCGAGAATATATAATTTTTGTTTGTTTGAGTAAATGAATAAACAAATCCATGGATATTCTAATATCTCTCTATCTCTCAGACCTATAAAGCTTTAGATATGCAAAATATGTGAATTGTAATGCTATCTATATTTATACAAAATTGCCATGCTTCTCGTAGTCATGTTGTCCTGACCACCAAATGCGGCAAGAACTTCCCTTCACGAACCAGCTGTCAATATCCGGGTAGCTGCCATTGTTGTCTCGTCCCTGCACACTCAGCTTTACCCCAGCAGCTTCAGCTCCTGATCTCCTGGACAAGAAACACTGTATGTTACACAGGAACCACAGAGAGCAAGAACCCTAAAAATTACCGTATATCACGGCCTATAAGGCGGCGGGGTGCATAAGACGCCCCCCCCAAATTTCCATTTAAAAAGTAGCTTTTGAGCTCTATTTGCTGTATAAGACCAGTACCCCAAATGTGACACTTACCCACTGACTCAGTAGTCCTTTACCAACCATCCTTGATTTTTTAAAATAAGGCCAATTCACTTCAAGTAATGTCATCAAATTATACCCGCTGGTGTAGTGTAAACACTAGTGACGTCACTGAAGCGTGGTGGGAGTGTTCCCTCGTCTCGGTGGTGTGACTATTTATACAACATGTGGTTCAACAGCAACCACCGTATTCTAATTGTGGTGTTTCATTAGGATTTGAGTGAAAAAGGTTACCAGTATGTACTTACTACATACATTTATTACACAAATATATATATATATATATATATATATATATATATATATATATATATATATATATATATATATATATATATATATATATATATATATATATATATATATATATATATATATACTGAATATACTATGTACAAAAAATGAATGTTCAATGAATTATTTATGGTGCATTAGGGTACTGGTCACTTCAAATGAGCTATAAATAGCTTTGTTATCTCCCCTCCATCTCACCCTGAGCCAGACGGAAGGGTCTTGGTAAATAACATGTTTGCTTATTTTCCATTTACTTTAAATAGATTTACCGAATTATTTGTTTTATTTATTTATTTATAATATACTGTAATATATTAAACACACTGTAATTATTTTCTTTAATTTATAAACTGTTTTGCGACAAAGGAATGTTCTCCAGTAGTGTTTCATTAGGATTTGAGTGAAAAAATATTACGTACTTACACAATTGTTCCTCTTACTTTGACAACACAACATACATACAGTATATTATTTCTCAGTTTTGATCTTTTTTTTTAATTTTTGTATTTATTTATAGTTAGTTACTTAAAATAAGGCCAATTCACTTCAAGTAATGGCATCAAATATTACCAGCTGGTGTAGTGTAAACACTAGTGACGTCACTTGAGCGTCTGTAATTAACCGTCGATAGTTTCAAGAATTAATGCACTTTTCCTTTCTTGTCTCCTCACTGGCAAATGGGGGGGGCGTGGGGAGGGGTGTGTGATGATAGCTGTGTTTATTACAGGGGTATAAATCTCTTTTACGGTATGTTAGACAGGTTTATAATACATTTTTATTATTTTAATATACCGGTAATCTTAATTTGAATCCAGCTTGCCAAACGTAAGTTTCAGTATAAAATAATTAGTGGTAAGACCTTGTGAGTGGCTTACGATGTTTTCATCACCACTCTTGACACACTAAACCACAATATTTAAGAGGTAAGAATTTTAAACTTGGTGGTTTAGACGACCCCCTAACTTTGGGCAGATTTTTTTAATGTTCAAATTTCGTCTTATAGGCCGTGATATACGGTAATGCGAGTTCATTACCTACAGTATTAGAAACAAGCTTAAGTGATACTAACAATCTGAGTCATTCACAGGATAAATAGCAACAGCTTTCAAGCTTATGTGTCCAGTAGATCTTCATCCACTTGCGGATAATAACCGGCAGTGAATGAATTACGAAAAGGTTATTATTTCCTTTAATTTTTACCAAATGATTGAGCTAAAAATGTGATCATGTGATCACAACCAGTATTACAAAGTAATAAAATCCCTACTGGTCGTTGCCAGTTGACCATTTTTAATCTTACCCAAAACCATTCAATGGGCACTATTTTCTTATTGCACTTAACTCGTGCAAAATTTTACTAAAGTTCGCCTGTGGTTTCTGAATACTGTACCGAGTTTTCATAAAAGCAAAATGACCTCATCAGTTAGCAAGCACTTTTGACTAAATCCAACCTCATTTAATGAATTTTATGTACAACCTCATCAACGTATTGTCCTCAAAAGTTTTGCCAGGTTTGATAGAAAAATATTGTGGTATCTGTGCAATGAGCAGCAACAGAAAACTGAGGGGAGATAGACAAACAAAGAACAATCCTTTGGTCCCCTCTTAACCACAGGATTTCCGTCTTGCACTCAAGGTTCTTGCCAGCTTTCAGCACACTGAAGATCTTTGCTATAGGTCTGCCAGTAACATGTTGCATGTCATTCAATACAGTAACCTCGGATGAACTATACATGTCAGTTGATTGAAAATGTTCAAAGGAGGGCCACCAGACTGGTGCCTGCACTTTGGCACCTCAGCTACCCTGAGAGATTAGAGATCCTGAAATTGCCTAGCTTATACTATAGACAGGCAAGGGGGAACCTGATTGAGGTGTATAAACATCTCAAAGGGCACTACTCAGTTGAGTGCCCTTACCTGGAGCTGGAGGACTCTCGCCCTACAAGGGATTACAGCTCAAGGTTGAAGAAGCCGCAAGCCCAGAAAACTGTGAAGGGTAACTTTTTCGGAGTGACAGTTGTGAACTCTTGGAACAATCTGCCAGAGTGTTTTGACAGCACCGAGTGTGAGCTCTTTCAACACCAGAATTGACAAACACTGGAGCAGGGTCAGATGCATCTAGGAGCCAGTACTTGCCAACAGTGTGTAACAGAGAAATGACCGATAGCCCAAGTGGCTAACGATCCGATCAGTGAAGAGGATAAAAGTAAAAGTACCTGTACTACATATGCACTTGAAAGTTTGTCAGCCTTCATCTTCATAAGGTTCTGGAGCACAGTGCGTACTTCTACATCTGACTATTGTACAGACAGTTGGCAAGAAATTTTATAATATTGTACTAGTTTGTTCATGGCCTGTTTCTACCATATCTATTTTTGTCTGTTCCTTGTCAATAAACCTATTATGTCAGTGTTGAACTTAGTGTTCATCTCACCAGCTACCCAAAATATTTGGCTTGATCTTTGCATCTTACTTAAAAGTTTTTTCATCATTATTCTGTATTACCCTTATCATATTCCAAACTTTGTTCTTTTGTCTTACGTATTAGTAACATTTCTTTGGTTTCTGTCTAGTATTTTTTCCCAGCACCTGTTTTTATTTTATGAAGTGACTCTTCAATTGTGAAGGCTACTGATTATCTTATTTGTTCTTAGTGTTACGATTCTTCATGGCATGTACAACTCTATGCATAACCTAAGTTTCTACTCCTGTCTCTGACGAAACAGTACAAGTGAATAATATACTTTAATAAAGAGCGTTGAAAATCATCAAAGCATCACCTGGAAGCACATAAAGAATGGATGCAGGTACCATTCATACACACAAGAAAAAACCACTCATTTATACTACAATATATAAGTGTTTAATGATACACATCAATATAAAATTGTGTTTGACAGTACCCATGTTATGGTCACAGTGGCACGGCTGGTCTGTTTGAAACCTGATGATTCATATTATGCTCTATGCCCACTAAACATGTGGGTAACTGGTGAGTTACCCCAAGGGAGAAATGCGTTTTCCCTAGCTTAGGTGCCGTTCATTTTCTCTAAAACCTGAAAGTAAATTTGAATGTGAGAGAGAACACAGCTGTTTTGCATCAAATTAGATATGTCTGATTACAGATGAAGCGTTCAAGATCCTTTGTGACTGATGTTGAAAGCTTCAATTGTATTTGCTGTTAGTGAAATTGTTAATATAAGTCAGGGTAGAATCTACTGTAAGAATGAGGTATCATTGACGTCGTTCCTAGAGGCGCTATGAGTTGTTAACTACAGTTTTACCCCGCCTAACGCGGTTTCACTTAACGCGTTTTCGCATATACGCGGTGCCTTGCCAAAGCTGAACTTTCACTTAACGCGGATTTTTTCCACATATACGCGGTGAGTGTCCGAGACGCTATTTTTAGATTTGCCCCACCCGCCACCCTGCCTGACTGCCTGTTTTAGCTCATAAAATTCATACAAATTACCAGGCCAGAATATAATTTACATTGCTGGAATTCTTATAATTTGGTGATCATTTTGAATATAAACATCATATATTTTGCTTTAAACTTACAATTTTTAGATAAAATTTTTTCTCTAGGTAACTATGGTATCTTTTGTGCAAAATATATGACATTTATATTCAAAATATTCCTGGTCTTACAAGGAATCCAGCAATGTCAATTATATTATCCTAACTTTAGTTTGAGGTATTATTTATTAAAATTTAGTGGTTATCCCACACATCTCCTTGGGACGGTTGGTGGGGGGTGGGGGGGAGGGAGGGACCAACCGACCATCTGTTACCCTGTGAAGAATTATTATTTTTTTTTATTAACTGAAGATATTTGTTTTAGCTCATAAAATTCATACAAATTACCCGGTCAGAATATAATTTACATTGCTGGAATTCTTATAATTTGGTGATCATTTTGAATATAAACATCATAGATTTTGCTTTAAACTTACAATTTTTAGATAAAAATTTTTCTCTAGGTAACTATGGTATCTTTTGTGCAAAATATATGACATTTATATTCAAAATATTCCTGGTCTTACAAGGAATCCAGCAATGTCAATTATATTATCCTAACTTTAATCTGAGGTATTATTTAATACTAAATGTTAAAAACTCTGGAAGGGAGGATTGGTGGGGGGTGGGGGGGAGGGTTGGGACTGACCGCGCGGTTGGAAGAGGGGGGGAGGCAAGGTGGGGTACTTTGATTGACAGATAGTGTCGTGAAGATTATTTTTTTTTTATTAACTGAAGATATTTGTTTTAGCTCATAAAATTCATACAAATTACCCGGTCAGAATATAATTTACATTGCTGGAATTCTTATAATTTGGTGATCATTTTGAATATAAACATCATATATTTTGCTTTAAACTTACAATTTTTAGATAAAAATTTTTCTCTAGGTAACTATGTTATCTTTTGTGCAAAATATATGACATTTATATTCAAAATATTCCTGGTCTTACAAGGAATCCAGCAATGTCAATTATATTTTCCTAACTTTAGTTTGAGGTTATCCCACACATCTCCTTGGGACGGTTGGTGGGGGGTGGGGGGGGGAGGGAGGGACCGACCGACCATCTGTTAGCCGGCTGTGTAGTGTGAGAGGGGGAGGGAGTTGAGTCCATTATTTGAATGGACATTAACTTGGCGACTGTATTTCTCTATTTCTCTTAAGTATTAATGTGTGCATGTACCATCATAAAATTAAGATGTTATTTTTACTACAACATAGGTATGTGCCTTCAAAAAGTGGAGTTTGGGGGTCGGGCCGGTTTCTATTGGAATTAATCCCATATGTTCTGTTGTTCACTTAACGCGGATTTCACTTAACGCGGGACCCTCTGGGTTCAATTGACCGCGTTAAGTGGGGTACAACTGTAATGCTAAAGTTACATTTTTTTTGATCTGTGAACATCAGAGAATCTGAAATTTGTATCAAAAGTCTTGTCAATTATCTAGTTTTGAAACTCGTTAATTATTCTGAAGGGAACTGTCACGCCACGTATCTTGAGAATTTAACAGGAACTAATTCGAGATCCTCTGTCCTACGCCCCGCCCACAATGACTGCCATTCTGAAACTTGAAATCAATTTAATTCTCATCTTTGAAAACTGTCATTGCATAGTTTGAAAAGTGGACCTTAATAAATTGTAATGAGGTTGTAGCCTGATTTTCACCATGTCAAGGTGTGTAGTAACAGAGCTTGTGATATATCTATGTGAGTGTCAACACGGGGGAGGTGGGGCACTGGCTGAGACGAGAGACAGTGGCTCTCGCCTCAGACTAAGCCCCGCCATCATTCTGCCAACAGGTATGTTTCATACTCAGTGTTACCCAGCCCTATTAAGTGATTTGACGTAGTTGTGTTTTGTTTGAATATGCAAGTGATCCAGTAATGTGACTTTGATGTGTTTTAAGTGAAGTCTTATTACACCTTCAGGTTTTAAAAACGTATGACATTCGTGTCAGCTCAGACTTAGCTCCGCCATCATCCTGCCAACAGATTCCTGTAGGTCAAGAGTGGTCGTTGTATGTTAGGATGACATCCAACCCTAGTAGTGGAGATGGATGAAACCACTGAGACTGAGTAGCGTCACTTGCACGGAGATGTAGCCAGGCTAGCCTGCCAAGCCAGCTGCCTTTCAGATGCACGCCAGCCTGTGTTCACTGTCCATCCCTGATGATCTCACGCACCAGAGTAAACACGGCCAGCTCCCTTTTAATTTTAATTTTATCCTCTTCACCACTGATCGGCTCGTTAGCCGCTTGGGCGATCGGTTGTCCCTGTTACGCACTGTTGGCAAATACTGTACTGGGCATGCACTGGCTCCTGAATGTATCTGAACCTGCTCCAGTGTTGGTCAAGTCTGGTCTTGAAAGAGCTCACACTTGGTGCCTTCACCACACTCTGGCAGATTGTTCCAAGAGTTCACAACTCTCACTCCAAAAAAGTTACCCCTCACAGTTATCCGGACTTGCGCTTCTTTAACCTTGAGCTGTGTCCCCTTGTGGTGTGAGCGTCCACCAGCTCCAGGTAAAGACACTCGACTGAGATGCTTGTACACCCCAATCAGATCTCCCCTTGCCCGTCTGTAGTATAAGCTAGGCAAGTTCAGGCGCTCCAATCTCTCCGGGTAGCTGAGGTGCCACAGTGCAAGCACCAGTCTGGTGGCCCTCCTTTGGACATTTTCAACCAGCTGACAGTCCCTGGCTTATCTCAGGGACCAGACGGGGAAACACTTCACTCTTGAAGATTGTTATGAGGGACGGACCATCTAGATATCTGAATGACTTTCTTATAAGACCTATTAACTTAATTTCCTGAATACCTTCTTCTCGCAATGGCCCGAGAACTTCACTTCATTGTCAACATACACACCTAGGTCTTTTTCACATTCCGTCTCATTTAATGCAGTCTCTTCATTCCGTTGGGACATATGATAGCAGTGTTGTTTGTTTTGAGTCCACCACTAAGTAAAGTGTGCTGTGGCTGTGTTATTCATATGAGTACCCATGTAGGTATCTTCTCAGTAGTATGAGTGTGTGGAGATAGCAAGAGTATGAGGTCACAACTTATTTCTTGGCAAAGGTAGAAAAATAGCAGAACGAAGCTACATTCCTGATGTTAAAATAGTATCATTGGTATGATGCTTAGAGTCCTGATACGGATTAGGAACAGAGAATCTCAGGTACCGTGTATTGCTGGTACTCGAGGAAGTGTGCCATATTGTCACATGGTGTGTTCTTTTAAATGTACAGTCTCGTTCAAGATTCTTCGAACACTGCTGGAGACAGCTGGCAGCTCAAGGCCGTTTGTTTACTATAGTATGTAGTAAAAATTATGAATAAATGTAAAAGTGATCAGTGATTGGTTCCTTACTTCCCCGTTGCTTAATTTAATGGTTGGGCTTCGTTGTTTCGTATTATATTATACTACGTACTATAGTAAACAAACGGCCTTGAATTGCCAGCTGTCTCCAGCAGTGTTCGAAGAATCTTGAACGAGACTGTACACCCAGTAACGATATAAGAAGCTAGTGTATCTAATTGGAATTGCAAATGAGTAAAGCCAAGGAGTTGATCCTTGTAGTTGTATGTTAATGACACCTTCAACAAATTTAATTTTATATTAATAAACCATTTTTAGTGTATGTTAGGGGTATTATTTTCCCTCATTATCTACCTTTATTCTTGTCCATAGCTTGATACCAGAATTACAGTAACCCATGTGTCCTAACCCTCGCCATGCTACCAAAGGTCAGAGGTTCTGAAGTAACTATATGAAATAAAATAACTAAGACAGAACTAATGAGAAAATGAATGAAGTAAGAAATTGAAAGAAAAAAGTTGAAGAGTTAAAGTTAACAGCAGGGGGATAAATTAATAAGAAAAGACTAATAAGAAATCCACCCCCTTTATGCACATGGTTGAGGCCATTAAAGTTAAATGGTACTGTCAACCCTAACTTTTTATTTTATTATCATCAGTGAAGACCATTTGTGTGACACTAACTTGGTTATGTTGGATAGCTTGAACTGAGTGGGGTCATGAAGTTTAGAGCACAGATCACATACCATCGGGGAGAAAGGGTGGCCCAGTTCAACTATATATTTATTTTTCCACTCGAAATACCTGAAAAAGAGGAATAACTTTACACTACTGTTTGTTATATTTTTTCATTGTATTTGATAAATATAGATGGGAAAGCCAAAATAGTCACAAAACCATAGAACAGAATTATTGTAAACTAGGAATTAGTAAAATAGGTTGACACCGAGGTGCAGATACAGTACCAGGATTATTGACAATTTTGTTTTCTTCGCAATGATGATTTGACTGTGACGGAAAGCGGGTATAACAAAGATACTTAATAAACTTAAGCACAAGGTTGAACATGAATTATTGTCAGAAATATATTATTCTTACTTATTGTACATAGTTGCGTTTTCTGCTACCAATTCCAGATACTTTGCCAATTCCTTGGGGGTTTTAAAGTCGAGAGCGTTGATGTATGAGTTAATTGGTGCTATTGCTGCATAGTTTCCTCCGCCGAACACTACAGGGATCACGTCTAGTTGCAGCGCCAAGAAGAATTTCTCTGTAATGTAATCCTGACCTGCAAGTACATCCCAAGATATGTTAATCCTCTCAAAAACACAAGCCTGTAGTACTATATTGCATGTCATTTATTCTAATTACAACATTGTCTAAGAGGTCATATCAAGGGTTCTAAAGGGGGCCTTACAAGCACAGTTTTAACTGACAGGTATAACAGACAGGCCCGCCTCCTAACGCATTTACACGATTCAGTTAAGACTGTAAGTTTTGTCAGTTCAACCCAGAATTCTAAAGTGTTAACATGTCTCCCCTGGACGATGAAACATTAATTGCTTTAGCAATTGTGATTGCTGTTCGAGACAGAAAAAAGATCAAAATGGGTGAAAGAATGGCTATCTAAAAGGGATGAACTATCACATACAAATCTATTAAATGGACTAGGACTAGAGCCTGAGGACTGGTTTAATTATGAGAATGAATGGGGCCACCTATTTGAAACTTCTAAGCCTATTTACACCATATATTAATACACATCCTCAGTGGCAGATCTTGACTTCTTTGATAAATTGACTTTTTTCAGTTCTTTTCTAAAGGATGATCTAAGAATGTCTATTTTTTTGAGCACTGATTTCCTTGTAGTGTTAAGATCTATTTTGTTTTTCTAATAGTTCATCAAAACATTTTTTTTTAATATTCAATAATTTCACTATCCAAAGTGAAATTAAATGAATTCAGTCAAAGTTTCCTTTTCTGTCAATTTCAAATCCATTTTTAAAAAATAAAATAACTTAAGTTCTATGATATGTGTCTTCACACCACAAGAACTTTACTCGCACTGACAAAATGGCCTGATGAGCATTTAAACGTTCAGGCCTGTCTTCCAACCTGCCAACCATCCAGCAATCTTGAACGACGTGCCTGTGTAAAAAACAACACCTTTACACTCTCAGTTTCGTCGTTCAGGCCACCTTTACAGGCATAACTGTCAGTTAAAACAGTGTGTGTAAAGCCCCCTTAACATTAGCACTATACTACAGGTATTTTCAGAGTGTGCGGATATGTGCACTTGGAAGATGTTGATAGTGTTTCTATGAGCCTAAAAAAGTATAAAGCCAATCTTGAGCTCCGTATGACCCTGTAACGATTATGAAAAAGACTTACAGATAGAGTTTTCAAAGGCGAAGTAAAACATGTACTGTTCAATCTCAGCATTACATTCATCTTGATTGAAGGTTCCCAGTGTTCTGAGTGAGATGTTTTTGCCACATTTTTTAAAACCGCACCGTCCAAATACATCCACTTTCATGAAACTGAAATTGAATTGCATCTTGGTTGTCATAAGTCCATCCTTCACAGTGTCAAAATTGCAGCATATAATAGTAACAAAGTACTGTAGTGTTATCTGATAATAAATACCATGTCACTGCTTCATGACAAAAAGTAAATTAAAATAACCTGAGTCCTTCCTAAAAAAAAAGTAGATAAAATATATTGAGTGCTTCCCAAAAAAGTATATAAAATACCATATGTGCTTCCTGACAAAAAGAAAACAGTTAACCACAAAATTTTTTGGCATTAATGTAAATGTTCTTCTCTGTGACACACCTTTCTCACATTCCACCAAGACCTTATTAGCATGTCCTCCTCCAGTCTTATATTGACGCATCATGTCTAGTTTTTCTTTCAAATACTTTGTTCACCATTTCAATTTACTGAGCTGCACAAGTCGCCCATTCTCTTATTCCATGTGGCTGTTTCACTACAATACAATCATACAATGAAGTTCCAATAATCCCATCCCACCGTTATAGGTCGTATCAGAGTATCAAAGTTGGCAGGATGCTGTTTATGGAATCTCTCTTGTCAAGAAGATTTTTATACTGTATCGGTAGGCTTAAAAATCTGTGTCATGCCAACTTAAACACATGCATATAAATATTCAGGTGTGCTGAGAAGGTATAAATTTTCCCAGCACACCAGAATTTTTGCACCTGTTTAAGATGAGAAGTTCAAAATTGGTGTGGTACTGATTTTTAAGTAGATAAACGATATAAATGTCGTTTGTACCCTGGCCGGACAGATGGCCGAAGGACATTTGGCCGATAGACTTTTCACCGATGGACATTTGACCAAACGGACATTGAGCCGACAGGCATTTGTCCGAATGGACAATTAGCAGAACGGACATTTGGGCAAATGGACTTACGGCCTTTTTAAAAAAAATTTTCTTTCTTCTTTGCAATGTATTTGCTTTATAAAACACAGGATAAAAAGATAACATAATTGCAATGTGATACATTTGCATGATAGAAAATTCTTTTTTGCACATTTGTATAGGTTAGGTTAGGTTAGGCCAGGCCATTTCTCCATTCGCCATTTGTCCATTCGGCTAAATGTCTGTTCGGCCAAATGTCCATTTGGTCAAATGTCCGTCGGCCAAATGTCCTTTGGCCATCTGTCCGGGAGCCGTTTGTACACACTTGTGCAAGCAGGCAAGTTCCCTGATATAACTTTAATTCTTTAGTAGTTTTCATGCCCTTTACAACTTTCGAGTGTTTCAAGCATTGTTTTCCTTTCCTTGGTAAAAGTACGACCCAAATAATTGTACTCTTGTATGTCTCCATAGTTTTCACACAATCATGTGTTGCACCAACACACATGCTCTCCATCTCCATTTATCCATTCAACTTCATTTCCTGCATATACACACTTGAATGTCGGATTGATTTACTGTTCACAAATGTTTGTATACTTGCACCGTCTTTTACTCTATATACACGATGATAAAGTAATTTTGTATGAAAATTTTTCTGTCCATCTAAACTACACTGTTACAGACAAACCAGTATGTAATGCAGACCCTACATGAAGTAAAGACAGCAAACACCACAACAAAGGTGACACTATTTATATCGTGTGTTTGTTTGGACATTATAATCACATGAAAGAGTATGATTAATGTTGCTTACTGGACCAACTCCTTCACAAACCACTCTCTCCTTGACTCTGTGCCGCAGTGGCTCACCATCCACGCTGCCATCTTGTACTTGGTTTTGTTAGCCCAGTAATCCTTAACTGTAAAGATAAAAATGGCTATTATCAATATTCAAGCTGTAAATTATGATAGGACATCAATCCTTGAAGGAACAGCTACCGGTAAGCTAAATAACCCCCCCATCACACCCACCTTTTTTGTGTGAGCCTTTATAAAATACAAGCCTGAAATACAAAATTCATATTTTAGCATAATACAATACAGTAACGTAATAGAAATGTGTATATGATAATTCTGTGGACATTTAGGGTGATGATATTGAGGTGTATACTCAAGAAGAGGGTCTAGAATTATGGCCCTAACCAGAGCACGAGAATGAAGAGGGGTTACAGTGTTGGACAAAATCCGCAATAAACATATGCCAATTTACAATGCTGAGGCTAATGTACTGTTTTAATCAAATTTCACAGTTCAAAAATCATATACGTATAATTAATTTCTGAGACTGTAGGGTTATGAGATATTGATTCACACTCAGGATGGGATGGAGAAAGCAAACTCACGATGTGCTTTCTGTATAGTGGGGTATGCTATAACGAATGGATTCTACTACGAATATTCCTATAACGAACGGTTTTACCTATAAAATTGAGAATGCTATAACGAACGAAACTCCTACAATGAATTTTGTTTTTTCTTTTTTTTACTAATTTATTGTTTTTTTTATTACAAGTATTAATGATATTCTATATTTCAGGGGTTTAGATGCATATTTATGCACTTTTTTACAATTTTTACAATTTTATATTATATTTTTCAGTGTTAAGTGGTTGTATTTGGGGGCCTGGAACGGATTAATCCTATAACGAACGAATGCTATAACGAACAAGGTTTTAGAACCAATTAGATTCGTTATAGCATGCCCATATTGTATTGGATGTACAATGCAGCTTGGTGCTGGGTAGGCAGCATGGTTACAAGCGTTGAGTAGAGAGAGCTGGTTGGTGAGGATGCCCAGAGGAGGCCACGCAGCTTAAGGGACGCCAAGATCGCTGGCGGGAGCAGGAGCCACCAGGCTGGAGCAGAGGAGGAGGTGTTGCTTGCTGGTGGCAGTAGGTAGAAAGAGGGTGGTCACAGCGGTGAGGTCTTATAAGGCGAGGGTAGGCGTGGGTTGATAGTTGACCCCCGCTCTGTCAGGCGGCACTGGAGGCGTAGGCTGGGGAATTCGAAAAGGGTTGCCTACTCAGCGACAAACGGCGCTTGTAGGGGAGGAATCCACTACAATACTCCCCTTCCCCTCCGGACGCGGCGGGAGGCTGGAGGTTGGCAGGGTTGTGTGCCACATGTGAGGCAGAACGAGCGGTGCTTGCCACATGTGAGACATAACAGCGAGGGTGTGGATGAGCTGGCCGCTAGGGGGGACAGCTCTGTCTAGATACACGAGATCTATGGGAGAAAAGAGGGAGAAGGAGGGTTGTGGAGGTGATGAATGTTGTGCTTCCCTCGCGGCAGGTACAGAGTCCTCAGATGCGCCTGCTGGGGTGTGTGGGTCTGGGTGTGTGGCGACTACAGAGCCCTGAACCTCGCCACTAAACCTGACAGGTACCTTATTCTGCATGTCCAGGACTTCCACCACAAACTTCATGGCAAGACTATCTTCTCGAAGATCGACTTGGAGTGTGCCTTCCACCAGATCCCAGTAGCACCTGCAGATACCCAAAAGACAGCCATCACCACTCCGTTCGGACTCTTCGAGTATACTTTCATGAGTTTTGGCCTGCGCAATGCAGCACAGACTTTCCAGAGGTAAATGGACCATATGCTTCGCGACCTCGATTTTGTCACCGTCTACATTGACGACATCCTCGTCGCATCTTCGACGCCTGCCGAGCACCATCACCACCTGCAACTCCTTCTCCAACGCCTGCAGAACAACAACATGAAAGTTCATCCTGTTAAGTGCGTCTTTGGAGCCTCCTCCATCAACTTCCTTGGTCACAGAGTCTCGCCCAGTGGCATACAACCCCTACCACAGAAGATAACTGCCATTAGGGAGTTCCCAAACCTGAAACGGCGAAGAAACTCCGAGAATTCCTGGGCTTAGTCAACTACTACCACCGCTTCATTGACAACGCTGCCACCGTCCTAGTCCCCCTCTACGAACTTCTCAAGGGACTCCCAAAGAAGTCTCACAAGCCTCCCGTGTGGACTCAAGAGGCTGCTACGGCATTCACCACTATCAAACAGCACATCACACGCCTCACCCTCCCAGCCCACCCCGCTCCTAACGCCTGGACCACTCTCACAACAGACGCTTCTTCTACTGCAGTGGGCGCCGTCTTACAGCAGGAGATCAACGGAATTCTCATGCCCGTTGCATTCTTCTCACAACGGCTTCAACCACCCCACCTCAAGTACAGCGCCTTCAATAGAGAACTCCTGGCCGTATACATGGCTGTCAAGCATTTCCAGCACTTCCTCGAGGCCCGTCATTTCACCATCTTCACTGATCACAAGCCCCTCGTCCACGCCTTCGCTTCAGCATCCCAGTCACATACACCTCGTGTCCTGCGCCACTTGGCTTACATCTCGGACTTCTCCAACGACGTCCAACACATTAAAGGCATCCACAACGAGATCGCCGACGCCCTCTCTCGTTGTATATCCAACATTCTTCCCTCATCTCCACCCATTGATTATGGGCAGCTCGCACCGGCTCAAGAGAACGACGAAGACCTGGCAGCATACAAGACATCCCCCTCAGGCCTCACACTCCAAGAACTCCCTGTTCCTGGCACGAACATAAAATTGTGGTGCGACGTATCCTGTGGGCAGCCTAGAACGTTCGTGCCTCACGTCCACCGCCGTTCTGTTTTCGACCGCATCCATGGTCTCAGCCACCCGGGTGTGCGGGCCTCCCAGCGCCTCCTCACGCAACGTGTCGTCTGGCCCGGCATCAAGACCGATACTAAGAAATGGGCTGCCCAGTGCCTGGCCTGCCAGTCCTCCAAAATACATCGTCACATACGGGCCCCCTTAAAAACCTTCCCTATACCCAAAGGACGTTTTCAAGCAGTACACCTCGACATCGTAGGACCTCTTCCATCATCCTACGGTAGCACCTACATCTTCACCTGCATCGACCGTTTCACCAGATGGACAGAAGCCATCCCCATGCCCAACGCTACAGCAGAGTCTGCCATCCGCGCCTTCATGTACGGTTGGGTTTCCCGTTTCGGCCCCCCTGCAACCGTCATCACTGACCGAGGAGCCCAGTTTGAGTCACAACTCTGGCAGAACCTCCTACAGTTCCTCGGTACTTCTAGGCAACGCACTGCCGCATACCACCCTCAATCCAACGGCATGGTAAAGAGGTTTCACCGGCAGCTGAAGGACGCACTCAAGGCACAGCACGACCCTTACAGCTGGACGGATGCGCTACCCTAAATGCTCCTCGGCATCCGTGCTTCACACAAGGAGGACATGGACTGTAGCCCAGCAGATATCACACTAGGCGAGCCCCTTTGCCTACCCGGAGATTTCTCACTCCCTCCTGACTTCCACCAACCCACTCCTGCCGTTCGTCACGACTTACTCCAAAACCTACGACAAGCAGTTTCTGCATTCAGAGCTACTGCTCCGCGCCAGCCTCCTCGGCGCTCTAAACACATCCCTCCTGCACTACTCACTGCCGAGTATGTTTTCGTCAGGCATGATGCTCACCGCAACCCACTACAACGCCCCTACACCCCTTCCAGGTTGTTACCCATTCAGCGAAGTTCCTGACGATTATCCGGAATGGCAAACACGGCACCGTCAGCATAGACCGAGTCAAACCTTACCCGTTGGGTCCCCAGCCCAGCAGCACCCCCCATGAACTACGCCTGCACCATTCTACCCGCAGTTACCACCTGCAGCAATACCCCGCCCATGACATTTCTGGGCACCCAATTTCCACCCTCAGGTACCTACTTCTCCTGTTGTGGACCCTCCTCCTGACGTGGACCCTGCTGCCGTCGTGGACCCTGTTGCTGTCATGTACCCTCCTCCTGACGTTGGCCCCTGCCCCTGACCCAGCCCACGACATTTCTGGGCACCCTCTTTCCACCCTCAGGTAACTACTGCTCCTGACGTGAACCCTGCTGCCGTCATGGACCCTGTTGCTGTCATGGACCCTCCTCCTGACATGGACCCCACTGGCGTCATGGACCCTGTTGCTGTAACGGACCCTCCTCCTGACGTGGCCCCAGCTCCTGACCCAGCCAGTGACGCTGCCCCTGCCGCGACAGGAGCACAACAACCATTGCCTGTACAACCTCCTCTAATCCAAAACCCTCCTTCTCCCCCTGATTCTCCTACAGGTTTTGTGTCACTAGATGGAGTCGTCACCCGCAGCGGCCGAGTTGTACGTACACCTGCCCGGTATGTATCACTTGTGGGACGCAACCCTGCCAACATCCAGCCTCCCGCCGCACCCAGAGGGGAAGGGGGGTATTGTAGTGGACCCCATCCCCTACAAGTGACGACTGAGCTCCGGCGCGCCTACCAGCCAATCAGCGTACATCCAGCGATGCTGGTAGACCTACTCTCCAGTGCGGACGCACACGTAGCAACGCTAGGACCAGAGTGCCAGGTGTGCCTGGCCTCCTCTTCTGTGATTGGCGCGCACCCCAAATCCTAATCATGATGTTTGTAAATTGTATAAATATGGCCATGGCTGGCCAGGGAGACCATTCTACTCTGACCTACTGGACCAGCAAGATCTCTCTCCAGCACCTCACCACCCAGCTCCCCCAGAAAGCTCCTCGCCCAACAGGACCTCTGAGCAAGCTACTCCTCACCTAGTAACTCTTTAGCACTGCACTGTACTGTAGTGGATGCAATCCTAGACAAGGTTCTTGAAACTCCAGAGCACGAGCAGTAGGTATATTCAATAAGTGTACAAGACTTGGCGTGATAGCCGACCGATACAGGAGCGGGCACAAGGGACCCCGGACCGTAGGTGGGCCGAGGCTGATCTGAGGGATGTTGTCTAGCTGGGCAAGGAGAGTTGCTAGACATCACTAGGACAATGACTGAGGTCCTCTAGTTACTCGACTAGCGCGGTACAGACATAGTATATCGGGGCCTAGTGAGTGAACATAGGCATTAGACATAAGCATAGATATCAGACATGGTATAATAATGTGTAGTAATACAGACATGTGAATAAATGGTACAATGAATGGTAACAGAGTCTTGGCGTCAGGCGTGTTCACATATCTTGGTATGTACATATCTATACATGTACAACAATATATATATACAGAAAACCCATTGTGAGTTTCTATTCTACCTCATTCCTGAGTGTGAGATATCTACATGTATGTACATTTGTGTGCCCATACAAAGAGACAATAGACAACTAAAGAGAATTGACAACTGGCCACATACAGTACGCTACAAGACAATCGATGGGGGGTTACAAATACCTTATAACCCTCCCCCCCTCCCCTGGATACGGCCCTGTGATGACTAAAGGATCGAGGGAGTCTATTGTAGGGTGATGTCTCAATGAGGGTGTCTAAGGTGATGAGTATTAATATCTTCCATTACACACACACACACACACACACACACTATTAAGGGTCATCATCTTATACACACACTATTAACATTTCCTGTACACACACTATTAACGTTTCCCATTCACACAGACTCGGTAATAATTCCATTTTACTTGTGAAAATTCTAAACAATCCTTTCAATACACTTCAAATCAGTCACCTGGAGGGGCAGTGGTGATGGATGACTGGGACTTGGGTATGATTCGACCATAGGGCACCGGCACATCCGAGTCCAGTCGATACGACATAGTCCAATTGAAGACGTTGCGCAGGTGTTTCAGTTCCACTTTGTTTGATGACACAACTGCAAGATTTATACAGTATAACTTCAGTGTTATATCTTCAAGTGCCCGTATATACCCAGTATACTGTACTTGCCAAGAGTGCGTAACAGAGAACTACTGTACACAGTATAATGAAGAGGAAGCAAGCTAAGCACAGAAAGTCGCTTCTAACATGATCATACAACAAACATTTAACTTCATACTCCTTGTTTTTTCTCAAGTCATCATCTCAGAAACTCTTATCATTTCCCAGCAGAACACAATGTTATTTCGGGGCTTAATATATGCTAATATATTTACATATCCTCTTCACCACTTGTTTGCTGACTAACCTCTCCGGTTAGCCTGAAACTCCTTTATCCATAATTCACATATTAAAACATTCATCTTTTAAGTTAGACATAACTTTTGGGTATCTTCCTGAAATACAAAAATTAAGTAAATGAATCAAATCAACAGAAAGAGCCAGCCTTAACAACTCCTCAATACAGTACGGTATTACACATTCTGAAATGCTAGTACAATATCTTACATGTAAATAATTTGAAGTTTCTTATTTAGGATTTGTTGTTTCACTGAGGGAATAGATATATAAAACCTTGATTAAATCTGCTAACTGCAAACACAATTAAAAATGTACTATTTAAACGTTTATGGCCAAGACTGCTCACGTTGGTTTTAGCATCTCAGGAGCCTTCATAACTACTGTAAGTAGAACAGTGTAAAACGTTGATGCTGATGCCATGATGAAACACTGCTCTTCAACAATTGGGGTTTTTATGCGAGTAGTGTACCTAGGTTAGGAATTACAGTAGTCGTTAACTGGTCCCCAACTTGTAGTTCGTGGGCGCCATGTACCATATTCTGGAGCCCACGAGGGTTTATTAGAAAATTTTAAAATATTTGGGAGTCTTTGTCAGGGTGAAAATTATGAAAATACATTATGTAATAACTTATTACGAGTCTGTTCAAACTCGAAGGGGACGGAATTTGGAGAAATGTCCTCGCATGGATGGAAGACTTTCTACATGACCGCAAGCAGTGTGTGGTGATTAATGGTACGAAATCGTCATCTGTACCTGTCACAAGCGGGGTACCACAGGGCAGTGTATTGGGCCTGCGGTTGTTTGTTTCATAAATGACATGCCTGATGCTGTACACTCCTCCATACAAATGTTTGTGGATGACGCCAAGTTATTTCGGGAAATCAAGAACCAAGTGGACTGTGAAGAGCTGCAAAAGGATCTCTGTGAGCTCCAAGAATGGTCGAAGAAATGGCTGCTGAGATTCAATGTCACAAAGTGTAAGAGGATGCACCTGGGGAGTACAAACTGTAAGGAGGCTATCATATGTCCCAACGGGATGAAGAAACTGCACTATTTGAGACTGAATGTGAGAAGGACCTGGGTGTGTATGTTAACAATGAGCTGAAGTTCTCGGACCATCGCGAGAGGAGTACTGTTGTAGTGGATTTCTCCCCTACAAACGCTGTTTGTCGCTGAGTAGCCGACCCCACAAATTCTCCAGTGGATGCCTCGTGGTCTAGGTCAACCAGCGCCGCCCACGGAGCGGGGGTCAACTACTAAGCCACGCCTACCCCCCGCTATTTAAGACCTGACCTCGTGGTGATCTCTCTCTTTTCTACCTACACCAACCAGCAAGCAACACCTCCACCTCCTCCGCCGCTGCCTGGCGGCCCTCGCTCCCGCCGGAGAGCATGGCGACCCACAAGCTGTCCTCCTCTGAGCATCCTCACCAACCAGCTCTCTCTACATCACGCTTGTAACCATGCTGCCACTTCCCAGCACCAAGCTGCATTGTACATCCAATACAACATGTATACAGAGAGCACATCGTGAGTTTCCTTTCTCCATCCCATCCTGAGTGCGAACAAACATCCCATACCCCACAAATGGTGACCCTGGAGTGACCACTCACACAGGATGGAGGAGAAACCGATCACTCTCCCAGTCTTCAAGCAACATGGAAGACTGGCTCATCCACGCAGAGGCAGCTCTCATCGGCTCTACAGCTACTGTCTCTACACCGCAGGTTAGACACCCTAGAGCAGAACTGCTTCTCTAAGCAGACACCAGCTCCTCTTCCTGCCCCAAGCACCACGTTCTACCGACCCCAGCACACCCGTCCTGCCTCAGACGCCTCCCCCTGTCGCTCCTCCTGATGCAGCCCCTGCTCCCGACGCGGCCCATGCGCCTGAGTGCGGACCCACACACCCCTCTTTTCTCTCTCAGGTACTCGCTGCTAATGTCCTGCACCCTGCTGCTGTCGTGGACCCAGCTGCTGTCACGAGCCCTCATCCGCTTCTGCTGACGCAGCCCTGCTCCTGACCCAGGCCCACACACCCCAGCAGGCGCATCTGACGACTCTGTACCTGCCATGAGGGAAGCACAACATTCATCGCCTCCACACACCCTTTTTCTCCCTCTCTACTCCCACAGATATTGTGTATCTAGACAGTTGTCTCCTCTAGCGGCCAGCTCATCCACGCCATCGCCGTTATGGCTCACATGTGCCATGCAACCCTGCAGACAACAAGTCTCCTACACCGCCTGGAGGGAAGGAGGGAGTATTGTAGTGGATTTCTCCCCTACAAACGCTGTTTGTCGCTGAGTAGCACACCCCACGAATTCTCCAGTGGATGCCTCGTGGTCTAGGTCAACCAGCACCGCCCACGGAGCGGGGGTCAACTACTAAGCCACGCCTATCCCCCGCTATTTAAGACCTGACCTCGTGGTGATCTCTCTCTTTTCTACCTACACCAACCAGCAAGCAACACCTCCACCTCCTCTGCCGCTACCTGGCGGCCCTCGCTCCCGCCGGAGAGCATGGCGACCCACAAGCTGTCCTCCTCTGAGCATCTGTGAGATATGGGACTGTTTGTGTTCGCACTCAGGATGGGATGGAGAAAGGAAACTCACGATGTGCCCTCTGTATACATGTTGTATTGGATGTACAATGCAGCTTGGTGCTGGGAAGTGGCAGCGTGGTTACATGCGTGATGTAGAGAGAGCTGGTTGGTGAGGATGTGTAGTGGATTTCTCCCCTACAAACGCTGTTTGTCGCTGAGTAGCCGACCCCGCGAATTCCCCAGTGTATGCCTCGTTGTCTAGGTCAACCAGCGCCGCCCACGGAGTGGAGGTTCAACTACAAAGCCACGCCTACCTCCGCTATTTAAGACCTGACCTCGTGGTGACCACTCTCTTTTCTACCTGCACCAACCAGCCAGCAACACCTCCTCCTCCTCCGCCTGCCTGGCGGTCCTCACTCCCGCCGGAGAGCATGGCGACCCACTAGCTGGTCCTCCTCTGAGCATCCTCACCAACCAGCTCTCTCTTCTTCTAGCTACAGCCGCAGCAAGCAACACCTTGTAGGGGTATCGAGATATTAATGTTGTCTAGCACTCAGGATGGAAGGAAACTCTAATGTGGTTTTCTTGTATAATATATAAGTTATATGATAGACAGTCTGGTGCTGGAGATGCTGTGTGGTGGGGAGCTGCTCAGTAGAAGACGTTCGGTGAGTAGCGTGTTGAAGGAGGTAGATGTGCAGGAGCTTCGTGAGAAAAGATGTTGCCTGTTGCTGGCCTCCTGGTTGAAATAAATGTTAACAGCGTGGAGCTTGCTGGAGGAGGTGTTGCTTGTTCAGGAAGATGGGCAGAATGAGAGTTGGTTGGTGAGGAAGCTCAGAGAAGGACAGCTGGTGGGTCGCCATGCTCTCCGGCGGGAGCGAGGACCGCCAGGCAGGCGAGGAGATGCGAGGGCTGCCAGGCAGCGGCGGAGGAGGAGGTGTTGCTTGTTGTAGAAGAATGGTCAGAATGAATCTCAATGGAGAGACAGAGCTTATATACCCCGCAGCAGCCGCCAGTCCTCTATGAATCATTTTGGGAAAACCCAGAAAGTTGCCGGTGACTAGTTTCGTTGCAAAGCAACGGTAACATCTGGGGACAGCTCTCGCTTGGTTGCTAGGCAACGGCACGTTGGAATGTGGTGGCAGGTGGTGGCTGTGGCTACGCAGTTGTAAGCAGTTGTAGGGGAGACGTCCACTACAATACTCCCCCTTCCCTCCAGGCGGTGTAGGAGACTTGTTGTCTGTAGAGTTGCTTAGCACATGTGAGGCAGACCGGGCGGTGCATGCCTCATGTGAGACAACGGCGATGGCGTGAATGAGCCGATCGCTGAAATACAACTGTCTAGATACACACTATCTGTGGGAGAAGGGAGAAAAAGGGTGTGTGGAGGCGATGAATGTTGTGCTTCCCTCACGACAGGTACAGGGTCGTCAGATGCGCCTGCTGGGGTGTGTGTGGGCCTGGGTCAGGAGCAGGGGCTGCGTCAGCAGAAGCGGATAAGGGCTCGTGACAGCAGCTGGGTCCACGACAGCAGCAGGGTGCAGGACATTAGCAGGGAGTACCTGAGGGAGAAAAGAGGGGGTGTGGAGGCGATGGATGGTGTGTGCTTCCCTCACGGCAGGTACTGAGTCGTCAAATGCGCCTGCTGGGGTGTGTGGGCCTGGGTCAGCGTCTGAGGCAGGACGGGTGTGCTGGGGTCATAGGATGTGGTGCTTGGGGCAGGAAGAGGAGCCGGTGTCTGCTTGAAGACTGGGAGCGTGATCAGTGTCTCCTCCAAGTGTGAGTGCTAATCTCCGGGAGTCACCATTGTAGGGGTATCGAGATATTAATGTTGTCTAGCACTCAGGATGGAAGGAAACTCTAATGTGGTTTTCTTGTATAATATATAAGTTATATGATAGACAGTCTGGTGCTGGAGATGCCGTGTGGTGGGGAGCTGCTCAGTAGAAGACGTTCGGTGAGTAGCGTGTTGAAGGAGGTAGATGTGCAGGAGCTTCGTGAGAAAAGATGTTGCCTGTTGCTGGCCTCCTGGTTGAAATAAATGTTAATAGCGTGGAGCTTGCTGGAGGAGGTGTTGCTTGTTCAGGAAGATGGGCAGAATGAGAGTTGGTTGGTGAGGAAGCTTAGAGAAGGACAGCTGGTGGGTCGCCATGCTCGCTGGCGGGAGCGAGGACCGCCAGGCAGGCGAGGAGATGCGAGGGCTGCCAGGCAGCGGCAGAGGAGGAGGTGTTGCTTGTTGTAGAAGAATGGTCAGAATGAATCTCAATGGAGAGACAGAGCTTATATACCCCGCAACAGCCGCCAGTCCTCTATGAATCATGTTGGGAAAACCCAGAAAGTTGCCGGTGACTAGTTTCGTTGCTAAGCAACGGTAACATCTGGGGACAGCTCTCGCTTGGTTGCTAGGCAACGGCACGTTGGAATGTGGTGGCAGGTGGTGGCTGTGGCTACGCAGTTGTAAGCAGTTGTAGGGGAGACGTCCACTACAACCTCCTCCGCCGCTGCCTGGCGGCCCTCGCTCCCGCCGGAGAGCATGGCGACCCACAAGCTGTCCTCCTCTGCGCACCCTCACCAACCAGCTCTCTCTACATCATGCTTGAAACCACGCTGCCACTTCCCAGCACCAAGCTGCATTGTACATCCAATACAACATGTATACAGAGAGCACACTGTGAGTTTCCTTTCTCCATCCCATCCTGAGTGTGTGAACCCAAACATCCCATACCCCACACTGTCACCCCCGTCTGGTCCCCGAGATATGCTAGGGACTGTCAGTTGGTTGAAAATGTTCAAAGGAGGGCCACTAGACTGGTGCCTGCACTTCGGCACCTCAACTACCCTGAGAGAATGGAGCGCCTGATCTTGCCTAGCTTATACTACAGACGGGCAAGGGGCGATCTAATTGAGGTGTATAAGCATCTCAAGGGGCGCTACTCAGTCGCGCGTCCTTACCTGGAGCTGGCGGACACTCGCCCCACAAGGGGTCACAGCTCAAGGTTGAAGCAGGTCCAGAAAACTGTGAAGGCAAACTTTTTCGGAGTGAGGGTTGTAAACTCTTGGAACAATCTGCCAGAAAGTGTTGTGACGGCATCGAGTGTGAGCTCTTTCAAGACCAGACTTGACCAACACTGGAGCAGGTTCAGGTACATTCAGAAGCCGGTGCATGCCCAGTACTTGCCAACAGTGCGTAACAGAGACGTGACCTATCGCCCAAGCAACTAACGAGCCGATCAGTGGTGAAGAGGATAGAGGCTAAAAGCTTATTTAGGGGACGTGAGCGAGTCTAAAGTAATCAATAAATAATAAAGTATCCGAAAAAGTGCATATTCATTCTGTAACAATTAATAGTGGAACATGTTTATTGTAAATTAAGTAAACCATGCAGTTAACACACAGTTATGTTACATATTGGGGTCCGACTAACTACCAAAATGTACCCAAATGTAGCCGCAATGAAGTCAAATAATGGTCCTAATGAATAAATCGGACTGCCAATCACTTCTCGACTAGTATTTGGTGTCACAAAGTAAAAAAAAATTGGAAAACGTAATTTAATCTGAGTTAATAGATCACGTGCATGAACCAACGGAGCGAGTAATTACCCAAATGTACCCAAATGTAGTCGCAATGAAGTCAAATGATGGTTCTACAAGAATAAATCGGACTGCCAATCACTTCTCGATTATTATTTGGTGTCATGAAGTCACAAAAAAATGGTAAACTTAATTTAATCTGAGTTAATAGATCGAGTGCATGTACCTAACCTAACCTAACACAACTCAGATTAAACTAAGTTTACCAATTTTTTGTGACTTTATGACACCAAATAATAATCGAGAAGTGATTCACAGCCCGATTTACGCTTGTAGGACCATCATTTGACTTCATGCGACTACATTTGGGTAATTACTCGCTCCGTCGGTTCATGCACGCGATCTATTAACTCAGATTAAATTATGTTTTCCAATTTTTTTTTACTTTGTGACACCAAATACTAGTCGAGAAGTGATTGGCAGTCCGATTTATTCATGTAAGACCATTATTTGACTTCATTGCGGCTACATTTGACTACATTTGGGTACATTTGGTTAATTAGTCGGACCGTACATATTGCATTGATTGTTGATTCACATCATCTAGTCTGTGATTAATGAAAATTAAATAAATATGCCATGAAAATACCTGGAGGAGCTTCCAGAGTGAAAAATATCCACATTTGTTCAAGTATTCGTTTAGGAGGAAGCTTAAATTGTGGGAGGTCGATAGCGTGGAAGAGCACAGCGTCAGCAGAATCGAGGAGGCGATGGTCGTACACCAGCTCACAGTTGCTGACTGGGCACTGCCTCGACACCTGCCTAAGGGAACATCTGCAATTACTGCGTTGCCACTACCTCTTTTTTTTTTTATTTGCCTCTATAAATTTACATAAAAGAAATACCTGCAAGTCTCGCTGACCACTATATGTAGGTCTTTCATACCAAGTGTCCTTTAACTTCTTTAAGTCATCATCACTAGTTGACTATGATATTTCTTGCACTCAAACAAATTACGTAGTGATTCTACATATAACCTTCCCACACCATGAAACTCCAACAAGCACTGATAATACGTCTTTTCGTGAAAAGACTTAAACTTGTCTATTGCGTCCAATAATCTCTGGTAAATAAACCACATGAAAAATGGATATGCAGATCTAAATCACCTTCGTGTTTCAGTGTCATGCGCCAAACTTCGGGCACTAAACTTTAATCTACCAGAGGAATAAATGGATTGTCAACTGACAGACAACTTGACTGCAATAATACATAATACAGGTACTGTAAGAGCTATCTACATACCGAAAAAATATCCTCTCCCAAGCGAAGCTCTGCTCGTGCCAGTATGTCGTCCAGATGAGTATGCGTTTGGGCAGAGGACACTGGTGATGGGTCCTCTTGATAATGCTGTCAAATACAGTATAGTACAGTTATTGTTAAAACACTTTAAAGTCGTTGTGGGAATTTATCAAGTTGTAAGCTTAACCTAATCGCTGTTGTGGGCCCGACAGCTCTTTCTAGACAAGACTTGACCAACACTGGAGCGGGTTCAGGTACATTCAGGAGCCGGTGCATGCCCAGTATTTGCCAACAGTGCGTGACAGAGACGTGACCGATCGCCCGGGCGGCTAGCGAGCCGATCTTTTAGTGAAGATAAATGAAAAGAGACGTGACCAATCGCCCAAGCGGCTAACAAGCCGATCAGTGGCGAAGAGGATAAAAGTAAAAGTAAGTAAAAGTACAAGATTGCCGTATGGTATATAACTACAATAATATTCAAACAAAAAATTGTAGTGCCCTTTTTTTAAGAAGAAAAGGTCTCCAATATTTCTTTTTCTGGGGTTAGTTTGGGTTTTTAGGCTCCTTTATTTATTTATTTGTTTATTTATTATTTTCATTTTTCTATTACAGGCAGGACTCCTACACTTGATAAAATATCCAAAACATTAACAATACGCTCCAGTAAATATATAAGTATTGTATAATCACTTTCATTCACCTTCATAATAATAATCACTTGCACACAATACACAATAGGGTATGAAAAGTGTGATGGTGTTTATTTGCTTAATTCATACGCATTTAGACTTCTGTCATATACAGTACTTGTATGCTGTCACCATGGAGGTATATACCTCCATGGCTGTCACCTCTGAGCATCACAAACAGTCGTGGCCGGATGTGCAAATATTCGTAAGTTTTATTTGAGAAACGAGGAACAGTTGACAGTAGAATATCTGAGGAATTTCAGGTAAGTGGTGACACCTCATAACTGCCGTTAACACTACCTTATCTTTTCGCCCGGCCCGTCAGTGACTTATGCTTGGGTGGGCAAATACAAGTAATAAAAAATAAGTTTAATTTTTAAATAAAGTTCTGCACATGTTTAGTGATATAATATATTACATCTAAAACTCTCACCGTTAATCTAAAATGTCGATATTTTTTTTCTAAAAATTAAAACTTTCATGTTAAAATAAAGCATGTTTTGCATAACCTTTAAAGTTATTTACATTCTGACTCTGATAACACATTATCTTCGATAATACGTATTGCTAAGCCACGACAAAAAGGACTTACAGTAAGCGCACATTCTATGTTACAAAGTACAATTTTCACCAGCAATTAAAATTTTATAAGATGATAGAACTGTTACTGATCAGCACATTTTAAAAACTTCTTACTTACTCAAATTAACGTTTACAACACCAAGATACAAACTTAATGATAGAGACAACAAATCATCCGGCAATATACTACTACTACTATGTACTACTATCTACTACTACTACTAATAATAATAATAATAATGAATCTTTACAAATGTAATACATCACCCTTCATGACGTTCCTCAGGCAAGAAATGGTCGAGTTTGTGGTGGCCAAGGTACAATATGTACGTCACCAGCATCACCGTCACCAGCACCATCACTCGCATCACACCCCGTGACAGACTCATCATGGAGCCACCTGTACTCACCATCACCAGAAAAAAATCTGTTAATAATTCCAACAGCAATATATATATTTCATGTAGATCCACAATGGAAACGTAAACACCAACAAACTCATTTTCTATCAGTTTTGAATACATCCCCTCTCAATATATCAAAATTTGGGTGAAAAGTTTTTATATCCATTGGAACTGCCTATGTCGGGTACGCTCTCCTGATGAATATTGTTCCAACGATCCTGATAGCAAACCCGACAACCGGGTGGTGTAACGACTGTGAATATGGCCCATAGTGTCAGTACAATATTAATATCATTTGTGTGTTTTAGCATAAGTCAGCTTGTGAAGTGCATTGCCATTTTCAGCTCACTGAAATATTCATCGCACAAACTTTGGTGAATCCGGACCAATATAACACTAATTCCATAATCTTGAGACTCAGTAATCACTACGGATGCCAAAGTATCATGTGTTAATTTTTAATAACTCACTTTCAAGTCCGCAATTACCGTTCACACTCACTCGCGTCCTGCTGTCAACTGGCGGGTGGTGACCAGGGTTGCCAGATGTACGACAAGCTTCACGGCCAACAATCGCGCCATCTCTCGGCCAAATCTTTTTGGATAAGAACATAAGAAAATAAGGAGTCTGCAATAGGCCGGTTGGCCTGTGCATGGCAGCTCCTGTCGAGAGTTACTACTGTGGGGATGGGTTGTTTTGTTCACACTCAGGATGGGATGGAGAAAGGAAACTCACAATGTGCTCTCTGTATACATGTTGTATTGGATGTACAATGCAGCTTGGTGCTGGGAAGTGGCAGCGTGGTTACAAGCGTGATGTAGAGAGAGCTGGTTGGTGAGGGTGCTCAGAGGAGGACCAACTTGTGGGTCGTCATGCTCGCCGGCGGGAGCTAGGACCGCCAGGCAGGCGGAGGAGGAGGTGTTGCTGGCTGGTTAGTGGAGGTTGAAAAGAGGCAGGTCACGAATCGAATCGAAAAATACTAGTGACATGGGGGAAGGAGGTTCAAGGGAAGAATAAAGGGAGGATTGAAGTGAATTTTAGGAGGAGAGAATAGGTGCAGTGGCTAAACACCGCTTGCTTGAGGGAGTATAAGTTGGAGGCAGCAGCAACTCGCCAGGAGGCGACAGGACAGAATCAGGCTAGCGTCAGGTCAAGCGTCAGGTGCGTGTTGGGTTGGGCCAGGGATTCTCAGTGCTTGGTCGGCTAGATTGTGTGTGTTGTTTTCTTGTGTGGAGGAAATGTCTTGGTATTCTTCTTAGCTTGATGTAGATTTTCTTCTAACTCTCCTCCTCTTCTTGCTCTCTTGGAGTGTCCATTCGTTCGTGTTTGGGTCTTGTTGTTCGTCTTCCTCGTGTCTTAAGTCCTCATAGGTGTGGAAGAAGTCGGAGACAGTGAGGTTGACCACGTGGGCTTCAGCTCCACGGGCCTCGTGGTGTTTTTTATTCTGTGTGGCGGGTGTCTTTTCTTGTGTTTTCTTTTCTTGGGTTTTCTTTTCTGCTGGTTTTTTCTTGTCTTGGGAGCGTACAGCAAGGAGGGCCTCTTTGTAGCTCAGTTTCTTGTCGAGTCGAGCCTTGGCTATCCTGCATTCCTCCTTCCATTTGGGGCAGGTCCGATCGGCAGAGGAGTGTGGGCCGCCACAGGCAGCGCATTTTTTTACTGTGTTGAGGAGACCGTGTAGCGGTGTCCGGGGTTGCCGCACAGGGAGCAGGTGTCCTCCTGCGCCTCATACTTGTTGACAGTGTGTCCATAGTGCTGAAATAAAAACTGAGAGGAATACAGAAACAATTTGGATAGAATTAAGTGACGGTCGGGAAAAATTAATCACAGGAGTAATATATAGACCCCCCCAATCTTGATAGCGTCAATGAGCGACTTATCTGGGATGAAATGCGCAGGGCTTCCATACACAACAAAGTCTGTATAGTAGGCGACTTTAACCTTGGCCAAATAGATTGGACTGACCTTACGGGTAACTCAGAATCAGAGGATTTTCTCGAGACGATCCAGGACTGTTTCCTAAGTCAACATATAACCGAACCCACATGGGGTAATAATATACTCGATTTAGTTCTGTCGAACAGAGAAAACCTCATTAGCAATGTCGAGGTAGGGAACGAACTTGCAAACAGCGATCACAAAGAAATTCGATTTGTAATGATTGATTGTCAGACCAAAGCTTACAGCCCAGAATTATGTCACATATAACAACAAGTACACCACAGACCTCGTGGTACCACCACATTCCGGGTTGACACACCTCAGGTCGACCCAAGGGACTTGACCTCGCCCGCTAATGACGTGAGCCGGTGACCTACAACCGCACCTAGCCAAGACACCTGGCCAGGACCACACCTGCACACAACTATTCAGATCAAACCAGTTTAGTGTTAATTGTTAGAGGTCAGAAGCCGGCTGGGCCGACCCCATATAAAGGCCCTACAGTCCCGTCCAATGCAACATAATTCTGAGAGATGTTTCAAAAGCATTTGACAAAGTCTGGCATGAAGGACTGAAATTAAAAATAATCAAATTGGACATGCCTACCAATATCACAGCACTATTATGTAATTTCTTAGATAACAGACAGGCCAAATTAATAATAGACAACCATCTAGGACAAACCTTCATCCTTCATAGCGGAGTTCCCCAAGGCAGTAATATATCGCCGACGTTATACACTGTATACACGGCAGATATGCCGCAACCACGTCAATCAGAATACATAGCTTACGCAGACGATGTAACACAGATAGTCAGGTACCCGGGAAAGTCCAAACAAATGATGGCTATTAGAACATGCAGAGAAATAGAGGTAATAAACGACTATGAACGTAAATGGAAGATAAAAACCAATGTACAAAAACTCCAAATAATTCACATCGCAAAAACAAAACCATGCCCTATTATTGTTAACAACCAACAAATACCATATGCTGCCAAGGGAAAAACATTAGGACTCAAGATATCCAGATGCGGAATAACACCCCACATTAACGAAAGATTAGCTATGGCAAGATCACAACTTACTAAGCTCAAAAGATTCCGCCAATTGGAAACCAACACGCAATTGCACCTATACAAAGCACTGATCAGACCACACTTAGAATACCCCCCGATACCTCTGAACACAATCTCAAGAACCAATCAACTCAAATATCAAGCAGTGCAAAATATAGCCCTCAGAAGAGCGGCAAAACACCTACCACCATACACACAAACAGTACAGGACATACACACAGAACACGGCATAGACCCACTCAACATCAGAATACACACCCAAGCAAATGTAATATGGGAAAAAATCGAGCAAGAACAGGATCCCATACTAAACCAACTAATTGAGGAAAACAACAACACATCGCACGGATGGTGGCCTAGAAGCAGGAAAAATGATAACGAAGAACCAGAGCCTCTATATACAAAATAACAACAAAATAACAATAAAAAATAACAATAAAAATAACTAAAAGATGGGGATCATCCCTCCAGTGCCACAAGGACCTGGAGAGACCCCCCCCCCCCTAACAAAATATGCCCTCAGGACAACTTAGAACAACCTAGCTTAGCTTGGCTGAGACCGGCCTTCCCTAACCCCAAGAACCTCTAACGCAGCACAGTTACGGAAGACAAAAAAACCCGTCTCCGCAAGGTGGATAGCCCACCTGCTGTTAACCTTCTCCTCTACTTCCCACTTCTAAACTTTACCTTGTACTATACCCTTCACCCACTCTCAGAGCCACTGCTCTCTTCTCTCCGTATAATCATCATCATCACGGGCATTCGATTCGATTATCATTATCATTCTGATTCTGGTCATACTGATTCTCATTCTGGTTGCTGTCATCCCCCTCCCGTTCGGGTCGTCACTCGGTTCACTAAGCAGAGTCACGCACGTCCCCTCCTCAGGTCGGGAGGGAGACCTCCCGACCAGACCACGGCATCGCCAGCTAAGCAGACTCTCCCATAGGAGGCAGCCCAGCCAGCACTCACTGGGCCTACGTCAGGGTACACGTGAGTCTTGTCAGAACGTCCTAGGGTGAGTTACCTACTGTGGGAAGTGTATTCATTCAGGTGTGTCCGATAGTCAGTGTCAAGTAACGTAAAGCATAATGTGTTAGTACCCCGATATAATAGTGATATTAATGTGTCCATGTCATTGAGTGAAGTAATAAATAGTTGTATCAAGAGGTGTTTAACAAGTTGTCCCTTTAAGAAGTGATATATGTGTATTGACATACGAGATAAGATAAGCGTAGTGACGCTGTGCAAATAACATCCAGGCCACGCTACCAAGTTTCCTATCTTTACATTCCTACTCTCTATACTTCCTACCTTTGTATGTAATTCTCTTCTTGTGAGATTCGTCTCATTACAGATTCCAGTTAGATTTTCAGGGCAGACATAAGGAAAATTCCACTAAAGTACCAGATTTCAGAAGGGCAAACTTTGACAGTTTAAAGAGGCAGCTGAGAGAAGGGGTGTCGCGCTTGGCCGTGAACCTGACAGATGACACCGACCTGATAACGAGATCTGAGATTGCCGGATTCCACGACAATTTAAATAGTGAGTTACTTAATGCACAAAGGCAGAACATACCATACAAAAAACTCAGATCAGACAACAATGACCCTAAATGGATAAATAATTATTTAAAGAACATCATTGGCCAAAGGAAGGCTATAGGTAGAAGGATAAATCGTGGCGAAATTCACCTCCGGACTATTATAGGGTATTGGCGAGTAGGGTTAAAACCGAGATAAGGAAAGCAAAGAGGAATAATGAGGTAAGGATAGCAAGGGAGGCGAAGACAAACCCCAAAGGATTCTACCAAATGTATCAAACTAAAACACGAGAAAAGATTGGACCAATACTGTCAGACTCCGACGAGCTCACTGATAATGACGGAGAAATGTGCAATAATTTGAATAAATATTTTTCAACAGTTTTCACCACCGAAAATTTAAACATGATACCTGAGGCACCGACTCTATTCAGAGATAGCGAAGAAAACAAATTAAGTGAGATAGTAGTGACTAGTAACGATGTTAGTAAGCAAATAGACAAACTAAAGCCTAATAAGTCACCTGGTCCCGATGAGATATTTGCCAGAGTATTAAAGGAATGTAAGGAAGAGCTAACTCACGTGCCTAGAAGCTCGCTACCTAACAGTTAACTAAGAGATGTTATATTCTAGAAAAATCCTGGGTGGTGGCAGGCTACCGTTGTAAGTATAATAAGTGTGGTAATAACAAAGACATGGTTTCCCAGGTTAATCCATGGTTTAGAATATAACTAGAACAAAATATATGGAAGAGATTATAATATATGAAAGGAAATGAAAAGAAAGAACATTGACTTGGAAAATATAAGCAGAGAAGCATACAAGCTACTTATATAAGAATATAGAAGAATAAGGATATATATGTAAAGAATTGAAGAAGGATAAGTATATAAAACCGGATACTCATTGAAAAGAATAGCTGGATGGTAAATTATTGAAAAGAGGAAACTCGGCCCGTTACACCACAAGTATGGCACAACTCCGGTGGTGGTCTTGATTCATTGTGGCGTGTGTCTTTTCTTGAGTTTTCTTTTCTTGATTTTTCTTTTCTTCTGGTTTTTTCTTGTCTTGGGAGCGTACAGCAAGGAGGGCCTCTTTGTAGCTCAGTTTCTTGTCGAGTCGAGCCTTGGCTATCCTGCATTCCTCCTTCCATTTGGGGCAGGTCCGATCGGCGGAGGAATGTGGGCCGCCACATGCAGCGCATTTTTTCACTGTGTTGGGGCAGACAGTGTAGCGGTGTCCGGGGCTGCCGCACAGGGAGCGGGTGTCCTCCTGCGCCTCACACTTGTTGACTGTGTGACCATAGTGCTGGCATTTGTAGCAGCGTTTCGGTCTGCAGTAGGGCTTGACTGGCACAGTTACCCATGTCAGTTGAGCCTCCTTGCATGGTGTCCGATGAGGGCAGTGGTGTCGGACAGCTTCTTGACAACTTGGAGTTGTCCCTTGAGGAGCTCACTCAGCTCTGCTTGGTCCACGTGGGCAATTTCGGCGTGGGAGATTACTCCCAGCTTCAGGTTGTCCCACTTGTAAGCAATCATTTTTATTGGAATGCCGTTGATGTCTGGGATCTCCGCGAGCTGTACGGGCATACCCTTCTCGGCGAAGGTGATCTTGATGTCACCATGGAGCTTCAGTCGTTCCACCTTGGTGACCCCCATGATCCCATTAGTTTCAAAGAACTTCTTGAGAACTAGGAGGTTTAATTTCTTGGGGCAGGTCGGCGTATCCGGACGTATCCGCGCCACGTTATCAAACTCGTAACCGTTCATGGTGAGAGAGGTCGATCCGATCCGATGGGTGAAGTAAAATGAAGAGATCTTGATGCTGGTGCGTAGATTGGTGGTGCGGGAACTGGACTTGAAGAATAGTGGTGGAATTTGGAGGGACTTGGGGTTGGTGGATAGTGCTAGAAGAAAAGCGAGGAAATTGGAAAATAGTAGTAGAATGCTAGGTCTTGGGGCTCAACCCAAGTGCTTCTGTTTTCTCATGTTTGTGTTTCAGCTAATTTTCGTCTTAGGTGTTATATTTACTGTATGTCAGGTGTTTGTATGTTTAGCAAAATATTGCAATTTTATGCCTTACATTTTCGTGTCTTGTTTCCTAGCCAATGGCGGGGAGTCTAGGGCAGGTACTTGTGTTTCTGCTAAGTACATCCCGTCTTTTTATGATCTAATCTTGTAAGTGGTAGGGCTGCCAAGGTTGTCACTGGGGTAACGTTGCATCTTTCAATAGAGTGGAGTTGGTGTGGGTTCTCGGGCTCTTCTCTTACTGCGAGGGAACCACGAGTGTTCTCTTCTTCCTTCTTCTGTCTCTTCCATCCATTCTATGATTGGTCCTGCCTCTATTTCTTCTAACTTTGCCCATATTCTTTTTGAGTGTTGGTGTAGGTAAACGTTTAGGGGTTCTATTTGCGCTCGTTGGTGTAGTTGACGGTTGGTGACTATGTCAGGATATCTGATGTATACATCCCTTAGGGCTAAGTTTTGAATTGTCTGCATTTTCTTTATGTTTGTTTGTTTTATTGCATGTAGGGGAATTGGTGGATATACTAATCGGGATTGGACAAAGGCTCTATATAACTTTAACTTGTTTTTTGCTGACAGGCTTCTGAAGCGTTTTAATTTAATTACCATGTTTCTGGTTTTTGCAAGTTTTTCGGTGATGAATGTTTTGTAGCCTTTTGTTGTTATCTTCAGCCCTAGGACAGTGCCTTCCATGGCATATGGAATTACTTTGTTGTCTACTATAATGGGGTCTTTTTTTCCTTTTAGCGATTTGGTATTATTTTGAATTTGTTGGTGTTGGCTTGTATCTTCCACTTTTTTTCGTACTGGTTGATGTTCTCTATTGCGTTGGCAGTATGTTGTGCCATTATTGGTGTTGATTTGCCGGGGTATGTGATGATTTGTGTGATATCGTCTGCAAAACTTATGTATTCACTGTAGGGAGATGGTTCTGGTAGGTCTGCTGTGTAGATATTGTACATCGTGGGTGAAAGAACACTGCCTTGGGGTACTCCACTTTTCAGTTCTATGGGTGGTCCTATATAGCTGTCAATTTGTATTTGTGCCGTGCGATCGTCTAGGAAGTCACAGACGATTTTTTCTAGTGGGTCTGGAAGATTTATTTGGATCAGTTTAAATTTTAATCCTAGGTGCCATACTTTATCGAACGCTTTCTTAACGTCTCTTAATACAATGTTGACTTGGTTTTTTTCTGCTTTCTTGTTGGCTAACGTTTCCGTGATTATGGCTAGTGCAGTATGTGTTCCCTTTTTTTCAGTGAATCCATGTTGTCTGGGGTTTAGTAGTCCGTTTTCGCTCCTGTGTTTTCTGATTCTCTGTTTCTTGCCTTTTCAAATAGTTTTCCTATAACTTCGAGTAGGGAAATCGGTCTGTAGTTAATTACTTGAGTGTGGTCTTTGGCTGGTTTCGGTATGAATATGAGTTTTGCGTTTTTGAATGCATCAATGAAGTATCCACTTGCCAAAGCTGAGTTTAAATATTTCAAGGATGCCTTGTGTGCAGTTGTTGGGTAGGTATAGGATCATATTTCTTGTGATTTTTGTAAATCCTGGTGCTTTTTCTTTAGTGTGTCTGATGTAGTGTAGCAGTTTTCCTTCTGTAATTGGTTCTATCGTGTTGAGCCTGGTTTTGTCCACCACATGGTGTCATGGTCACGTTGACTGCTGATCTATTTAACTAATGATTCTTATTAAACTCCACGACCGCAAAACATGCGTGGGTTAGCAACCCCTGAGAAGAAGACGTGTTTTTTCCCATAGACGCTACACTTGTGTTTCCCTCCCAGTGTCCCAAGACAGTTATCAATGCGTTGTTTATTCCATTTTCTCCTGGGAAGCTCAATCTTGAATTAGTCTGTGTAAATCAACTCAAGTAATTCGCCAGACCTTTGTCAACTGAGGGTCATCTTTGAATGAGTAACAGTTAGTTTGTTTGTAATCTCTGTCATTGCGTGAGTGGCGATCACTGGCAACTCAGGGATATATATACCCAGGGCTGAGGCAGGGAGAGCGTCCCCTGACGCCGCCCCAACGTCGCCCCAACGTTTGTTCCAGATCCCATTGTGATTCTTGCATCGCTCAACAACTGCCCCGGATGTAGTAGATACCCAGCAGGGACCATATATGCGATGATGGCACCGATGCGGCCTGATTAATGTGCTCCACTGCCTCGTTGGGCCAGACCCCAAACTCGCCATGTGTCTGGCTACTACCGACCACAACAACGGTCTTGAATCTCAGTGTTCTACCCTGGGATGCACCCTGGAAGTATATGTCAACAGAGAGTGTTGTAAGATGTATGTTAGGGATAATTAGTTGGAAATAATTATCCCATGTTGGGTAGTGGACCTCTGTATCTGCTGATTTAATTGTTAACGAGGATGTTGAGTAAAGTAATCTACAGGGAGTGCCGTGTACTATGTATTGTGAGTAGGGCCAAGGAACTGGTCCTGTTATGCCATGTAATGTAACACCAGTAAGGTTGGGTGCATTAAGAGTGTAAGATCTGAGTAATTACTGTTGAGTAAAGAAATAACAAAATAATTAATCAGAAAATAAGTAAAGAAGAAAGTACTGAGTCTGCAATAAGCCCAGGAGTTGAGCCTATACTGCCAGACTGGGGTCACTAATTCTGAGGGGAAATACTTAACTCTCATCTTAATTTCTAAGGGTCACTGCCACCAGACCCCCTCTGGACAGTATGTAACTCGTTAGGTAGCGTGCAGAGTGGACTAGGCATTGGGTTAGGTTTGTCATTGACCAGATCGATAAGGGGAAAGAAGGGTGAAACCATAACATGTTTTAACTAATTTACTCTTTATAAACTATATGGTAACAAAAAAAAATACAGTTGAGCTGGCCTTCCTCAGAAGAACAACGATGAGTTTGGTTACCCTGCTTACAATATCATTTGACACTTCGGACTGCTCCACCTGTATGGAATATAGCACCTTAGGTCATCATACATAGTAGCACCTTCTCAACACACCCGTTACCCTCCACACCTGCAGGTATGGGACTCCTTGTAATTTCTAGGTATACCTAACAGGCACCTCGTTCGCACACCGCCCTCGGTGGGTAGAGACGAGGGCTACACCAAGAGACATACCAGTACTATTTCTACGCCTGGTATTATAGGTCGCTCCAAGTGACAACCGCGGAGTTTCTCAAGCGTTTCCTTATTTGTTCTACTCATTTGGGGTGGTGTGCTGGGGATCCACAGGTTCACAGTGGAAGTGCATGACCACTGTGGTGTGGCCTTCACAGTGTGGTCATGGCTGACGCCCGGTAGGCGCTCAGAATGCGTCGTCCTGTGTTGGGAGAAGTCGAGGCATCACTAAGAATACTGCCGGAGGGGCTTTCGTCACCACACATTAGTACACTATGACTTCACTTTATGACATCAGGCAAGGTTTTAAGATGTAAAAACTGCTAGATAAGTCCTTTTTAGGGCTGAATAAAGCATGATAAAGGACACGGACCTGTGTTGGGAGAACTCGAGGCATCACTGAGGGTGAAGTCCCGACTCCCACCCTCCTCTCTGTTTAGGCCTACAGTTTCCAATCTTCAATTTTCACTTTGGATTCCTATGGTTCTCACATCTCCATTTTCCTATCTATTGTGACCTCATGCTTTATAAATACATACCTTAATCCTAAATTACACACTAAGGTAAGGGTCTGGTTTGCTAGTTCCTGGGTAAATTCATTGGGTTATAATGTCAACGCGGCACACCCGGGGCGGCCTAGGCGCCAACCCAAACAAAGCCTAGCATCGTATTTTCATGGCGTGGGTATACAAGATATTCTTTTTGAAGCATAGTTTCTAGATCACTTCCAACACTTCACATAGTTCTGATACCTTTATCCTTTTTCCAGATCATTGTTCTCATGTATTTTCATATGATATCTGTGGAAGTTATGTTCGCTACACGTTCACAGACGTAAATAGTATGACCTTCAAACCCTGATCCACACTTAGTCCTACAGTACACTAGTCCGGCTCAACTGGACTTTAACATTCATCTTATGGATACCCTGAGTTCTCCTTAATGCTATGAATACATACAATTAACATTATATAACTGTACCTGGGTACAATACAACACATGGTCTAGTAACATTGAGTAGGTGAGTTATCCTTTAACAATGTTTCCCGTTTTCTGAGATTCTACAAGCGCGGTGGATTTGAATGTTATATAGCGTAATATGAATTAAATGGGGTTTTTAGGAATGACAATGATGTGAGCAGTACATAGCCTTCCCCTCCCAAAGATTCATATTATGCGGAATAATATGCAAAAGCACTAACGCTGTAGTGTACATACATTTTACAACATCCTAACAGTTCGTGATTACAGTACCTTAATACATCAAACAAAACATAAGGAGACTTAAACGTTTCCCACGAGCGTCTCCGCTACCATATACATCGGACAACCGTTTACAATCCTGCTACTTCGGTACACAATATATCATTAAAAAGAAAATTATAAGGAGACAAACTTTTCATACTCGAGTCTCCGTTACCTATACATGCAACAACTTATCAATTCTTATTTCAGTACAATATAGTATAGGGAACATGCCCCTAACAGTTCATCAGCGTATTACCTCAACATACTTTTGGCACCAGCACATAAACAGTGACTCTTTGACATTACATCTACAACAAAAGTTCTCTGCATGAAATTACATATCCTAAGGAATTTAAATTCTTGTCTATGAATGGGGAATTAGTTACATCAGACACTTCCTCAGATTACTACTTCGTTTCAATAATAATTCACCTTTTCAACACAAAACCGTGGTTCTAGACGTACACATTGGGGCTCATAACACAAGACACGTATTTTCTATCTCACAGTTCAGAAGAACTGGTATTTCAAGGTCGGGGTGACTCCCTCACCCGGAGCGAGTCAACAACCCAAAAAACTTCCGACACATAAAAACTGAGATTTCTCCCTTCGACAACATAGGCAGCAACTGGATTTCCGGACTTCAGTTCGTAAGAACTGGGATTTCAAAGTCGGGGTGACTCCCTCACCTGGAGTGAGTCAACAACCCAAAAAAAAAACTTCCGACACACATAAACTGAGATTTTTCCTTTCGACAACATAGGCAGCAACTGGATTTCCGGACTTCAGTTCGTAAGAACTGGGATTTACAATGTTGGGGTGACTTCTGTACGACTGACGAAGTCAACAACCCACAAACGTTCTGACACACATAAAACTGAGATTTCTCCTTTCGACAACATAGGCAGCAACTAAATTTCCGGACTTCAGTTCGTAAGAACTGGGATTTATAATGTTGGGGTCATTTCAGTACGACTGACGAAGTCAACAACCCCAAAAAAAAAAACATTTTCAGACAATATAGATACCACTACTAACAGCTGATCTTCAAAAAGCATCCCGACAAACCATCTGAGCAACTGTCTCCCCAACCAAAAACTTTATAATTCAACAAATCAACCTAACAAACTGGAAAGCCAAAAATATTCAATTGAAGCAACATTCTGGAACTATATTTCCTACAAATCCATTCTAACTACTGGTCTCCTCTGCCTCACAGGGAATCTACTTGCAGGTTGACCTTCCACATTTCCGTCATCACTTTCCTCATCTGTTTCGTCTGAACCTGAGTCCAAGGAAGAATCATAGGGTGGAAGAAGGGGCTCATTCAGCTGAACAAACATGTCTCTACTTACATACCTCTTTACTTTCTCAGCCGCTTCTACCCGATGGTCATCCTGCTTAAGTAACCACTCTACCTGTCTACAAAAAGTTCTAATATTGCTCTCAGAATCCGACCCTGTTAGTTTTTCCAATGATAACGTTCTAACATAACTAAGTTTGAACACAGCTGCTTCCCTATCATCCCTCTTGGCACTGTCCGTTAGTTTGGAATGAACCCCTGGATAAACTCTAAGGCTACCTGGGTGTGTGGTATCGTTCCCTGATTGTGGTACAGAGTGGGCACTTTCTGCCTGTGGGTCAGTTGGGGTTGTGTCCTTACCTACACCATACTCTAGATCAGTGTCTTGGTCCTTTACATGCTGGAGTTCTCGTTTTAGTTCCTTAACCTGTCTCTGTAATTCTTCTAGCTCTGAGTATTGTCTCTTGACGATCTGCACAGCCCGTTCCAATCTTTCTGCCAATGTGTCCCCAACTATGGTACTTCCCTGTTCTACTGACTCATCCATTTTGACCTAAAAATGCTACCTCTCGACCAAAGACAAATACGAACCACTTAACACAACTACTCTCCTGTACTACTACAACCTGAATTGATCAATGGTACAATACAACACTATGCAACATCTTAACATGGCACCAAAAATTATAACTCACATCAACTGGAGACCGAAAGTCTGGTAGTTATATGATTAATAATATATATATTTTCCCTTTGATTTCATATTAATAAATTTGTTTTTAGAGTACTTTTGGTGTATTCATTTCTCCCACAGTATTTTACCTTTATTTCCGTCCAAGTGACTTGATACCAGAATTACCATGCCCATGTGCCTAGACCCTTGACCATGCTACCAAAAGAATGTCCATGCAACCAAAAGAATAGGTGACAACTGAGTAAGAGTAAGAACTAAGATAAGAGAAGTAAATAAGATGAGAGAGGTGTTGTTGGGAAAACACTCGCCCTCACAATGGTATGGGGTTATCCTATGTATCATTTCAGCCACTTCTCTGCAGATGTGATTTTCGTGTTCCTCATCAAATTGCTCATTTTCTTCTTCTGATATTTGAAATACTTTTTTTCCATTCTCTCCTGTATGCGGATTCTATCTCTTTTTCTTCAAAGAGTTTTTTCCCGTTTTGGTCTTTTATGTACTTTTGTTGGGGTTTTTCGTTTTTAGAATTTTGTTTACGTTCTGCCAGAAGTTCTTGTCATTTCTTGTGGTATCCAGGTTGTTTATTAGTTCGTTCCATATCTGTTGGTGTGCTATCAGGCTTTCATCTCTTAACTTTTGTTGTATTTGCCTTAAGTTTCTAATAAGCTCTGTTGTTGGTGGATAGTTTTGTATGTACATCATTATGTTATTGTATTGTACTTGGAGCATTCGCAATTCATGAGATGTCCTGATGTGTGGTAGCGTTCGATATGTTGTGATTGGTATGTTGTTCTCTATTGCCTTTTTGATGTTAAGTATAAGGGTATCTGTTTCGTTGTCTATATCTTCTAGTATTTTGCCTTGGAGATCTGGGATCTTAACTTGTTCTAGTTGCTTCCTGTAGCCTTCCCAGTCTGCTTTTTGCATTTGGAAACGTGGGGTTGTTGGTACTTGGATTGGCTTGTAGATAGTTTTATTATCATTGGAATGTGGTCACTGGTAGTTAGTGGTCCTTGTTTTATATGGTAATTCAGGAATGTCTTGTTATTGGTGAAGACTTTGTCTGGGGTTGTTGTTTTGTTATTGCCAATGAATGTGGTAAAGTGTGGTCCTAGGTGGATCAGCTTCCCTGTGTTCATTATGGTATGTAGTGCAGTGCCCACCCTGTTCCTGTTTCCGTGGCCGAATATTGGATGTCTTGGGTTCAGACCTCCTATTATATATGTTGGGCAGTTGTAGTTCAATAGTTTTATCAAGTCTGGGGCCGGCAGGTAGTTCCTTCTTGGCGGTAAATATATCTGTGGCTATTGCTATTTCTCCAAGTGTGGTAGTTATTTTGGTTCCCAAGAATTCATCCTGGAAATCGTCGATGATTTGATGTTTGAGTCTGTGTTTTACAGCAATGGCCACGCCATCATTTAGTTCTTCTGTTTTATTTCTTTGGTAGGCTGTATATCCAAATATTTTTATTTTCTTGGAATTTGAATTGCCGTGACTATTTATTAAAATTATGTCCGGATCAATGCTGAGGTATGTGTTTGCAAGGTTGTTTTTATTTGTTTCCCAGTTGCGGACTTTGTGTTGTATGATCGTAAGTCTTCTATGTTTGTCGTTATTCATTGTGTTTTGATTTTTTGTTTCTTGTTTGTTGCGCGGGTGGCGATCTCTTGTCCGGATCCAGTCCGTTACGGATTCTTTGGAATTTCCATTGTTCTTCTTTTTTGAAGTTGTGTCTCCTTATTTTAATTCTTTGGTTTATCAGGTAAACTTCCACTAGTGCTTCAGAGTATTTTTCGTTAGAGTAGGTCCATTTTAGTTCTTGTTTCGTTATGGCTTGTATAATGTCTGGCATCGTTTTGCATTCACTAGGGATAAATATTTTGTCACACCAGTGAATCTGTATATCACAGTCGTCTGCATATTCTAAAGTCAGGAGCGTGTAGTGGCTACTCTCCCCTACAACTCCCAACTGAGCTCCGGCCGCACTCCGACCAGCCAATCAGCGTACAGCCAGCTACGCCGAGAGACTAGGTCTATGCAGAGGACGTAGGGGTACGATCGCCGACCTAGTCTCGACCATCAACCTCCAGTTCAGGATCAGAGCGTTTCACACCTTACGCTTGAGCCGCTGTGATTGGTCCGCTCGCTACGCGCAGCCCAGATCCTGATCCTGGTAAATTGTATAAATACGGCTACGCCTGCCCAGGGAGATCATCCTACACTCAGCTACTGGACCAGCAACATCTCTCTCAGCTCCTCACCTAGTCACTCCTAAGTACTGCACTGTACAACAATATATACAGGAAGCACATCGTGAGTTTCTATCCAACCTCATTCCTGAGTGAAGGTATCTACATGTACGTACGTTTGTGTGCCCATACAAAGAGATAATAGACAACTAAAGAGAATTGACAACTGGCCACAAACAGTACACTACATTGGTGACCCCCGGAGCCGTGAACACCACACTCCTTTCTGCTGCCTTACTACTTGAGCTGAGAAGATCGTCCTGCCTGCTGCCAGCCTAGGCCAACCGCCTCCCTGCACCACCCACTACTCCACAACGACACCATCTCACGATCGTAAGGTTTATAACGCATTAGTCTGTTCTCCCCACTGGCGTTGTGAGTGACCCACATCACAGTTGGAGAGCAACTATTGTGCGATATTCCAAGCGTGGTTTGAGCTCTTTTGCCTATTCTCCTATTTTTCTTTTGTTTTTTTAGTTCTGGCCAAAGGACCTGCACCCTAAAAAAGTGTATTCGTCCCGAGGTCCCCCCCGTAAGTGTTCACCTCCCTCCCAGGAGATTGTGAAGACGGAAGGGGGTCGGAACAAGCACCCATCCCTCATCCTTCCCTAACAGGTGCGATATTCTCCCGCAAGAATGGACGGACGGATCTCTCTACCAACCTTCAACCACAACGTAGAGGACTGGTTAGTTCATGTCGAAGCAGCTCTCATCGGCTCTACAGCTACAGACGAGCAGAAGTACGGCGCCCTGCTCTGCTCCTTGCCCACTGAAGTCGCCACACAAGTCTCACAGATCATCTCCAACCCTCCAGAGAACAACAAATTCGCCACTCTGCGGAATGCCTTAAGAACACATTACCAACGGACCCGCTCCGATATCCTGCAGAACCTATCTTCCATCTCCCTGGGAAACTCAACTCCGGGACATCTCTGGGAAGAGATGTGCAGGGTGAACTCCCGGTACACAGACAGACTTCCTGACTCTATCCTGCGCCAGCTTCACGCACAAAAGCTACCCACAGAAGTAAGCAACATCCTGTCCGCAGTAGATTACTCTACGACACCTGAGCTATATGCAACTGCGGCAGACAGAATTTTCAACCAGTGCACTTCTGCACCCCTTGCTGCCTCGGTCACACCAGTACCTCCCACCGAACTTGCAAGCCGGGTCAACACACCTCAGCCGAGCAATACCTCACAAGATATCAAGGACCTGTTACAAACCTTGAACCGCAGGATGGACACCATTGAGCAGTTCTGCTCCTCCTTACCCGCTGCTGTGCCAGTTCCTGACTCACGCATCACACCCTACAACTTCCGACACACAGCAGCCAGCCCCCAGCACAACAACCATACCCTCTGCTGGTATCACCAGACTTTCGGCCGCAATGCTCGAAACTGTGAGCCCTATTGCACCTATTCGGGAAACGGCAACACCGGAGGCTGGTAGACGCCTCAGCCCCCGTCCCTTCAGGCGTCTCATTACTGTACGTCACCGACCGCACCTCTGGCAAGAAGTTCCTCATCGACACAGGTTCATCGGTAAGCCTCATCCCTCCCTCACTACAAGACAAGTCAAAGCAACCTTCTTATGACCTGTTCGCTGCCAACGGTACCCCCATCGCCTCCTACGGCGTACTCACCCTCGCTTTAGACCTCGGCCTGCCCAAGACTCTGAGTTGGTTATTCGTGATAGCAGACGTGTCTCAACCCATCCTTGGTTTCGACTTCCTCACCTTCCACAAGCTCGGCGTCAAACCAAGTCATCTATGCCTCATCCATGAGCCTACAGCACGCAAGATCCAGGGTTCTCGTGCCAGACACACCGACACTATCACCTGTCTTGCGCCTTCCAACGAGTTCTCCTCCCTACTCAACGAATTCAAGGAGCTTTTCTCACCCCGAGTCTCCCTACCCCCACCACCTACGTCGGGAATTTTCCACCACATCGAAACCAAAGGACCACCAGTCTTTTCACGCCCTCGCCGCCTGCGCCCTGAGCTCCTGTGCACAGCCAAAGTAGAATTCAACAAACTACTGCAAGATGGCATCATTCGCCCTTCAAGGAGTCCCTGGGCATCGCCTCTTCACATGGTTCCTAAGCAAACGCCCGGCGAGTGGAGGGTGTGTGGCGACTACAGAGCCCTGAATTTCGTCACCAAACCTGACAGGTACCCTATTCCGCATGTCCAGGACTTTCACCACAAACTTCATGGCAAGACTATCTTCTCGAAGATCGACTTGGAGCGTGCCTTCCACCAGATCCCAGTAGCACCGGCAGATACCCAGAAGACAGCCATCACCACCCCGTTTGGACTCTTTGAGTACACTTTCATGAGTTTTGGCTTACGCAATGCAGCACAGACTTTCCAGAGGTACATGGACCATATGCTTCGCGACCTCGACTTTGTCACTGTCTACATTGACGACATCCTCGTTGCATCTTCGACGCCTGCCGAGCACCACCACCACCTACAACTCCTTCTCCAACGCCTGCAGAACAACAACATGAAAGTTCATCCTGCTAAGTGCGTCTTTGGAACCTCGGCCATCGATTTCCTCGGTCACAGAGTCTCGCCCAGTGGCATACAACCCCTACCACAGAAGATAACCGCGATTAGGGAGTTCCCCAAACCTGAAACGGTGAAGAAACTCAGAGAATTCCTGGGTTTAGTCAACTACTACCACCGCTTCATTGACAAAGCTGCCACCGTCCTAGCCCCCCTACACGACCTTCTCAAGGGACGCCCAAAGAAGTCTCACAAGCCTCTCGTGTGGACTCAAGAGGCTGCCACGGCATTCACAACTGTCAAACAGCACATTACACGCCTCACCCTCCTGGCCCACCCCGCACCTAACGCCCGGACCACTCTCACAACAGACGCTTCTTCTACTGCAGTGGGCGCCGTCTTACAGCAGGAGATCAACGGAATTCTCATGCCCGTTGCTTTCTTCTCACAACGGCTTCAACCACCACACCTCAAGTACAGCGCCTTTGATCGAGAACTCCTGGCCATATACCTGGCTGTCAAACATTTCCAGCACTTCCTCGAGGCCCGTCAGTTCACCATCTTCACTGATCACAAGCCCCTCGTCCACGCCTTCGCTTCAGCTTCCCAGTCACATACACCTCGTGTCCTGCGCCACTTGGCTTACATCTCAGAGTTCTCCAGTGACGTCCAACACATTAGAGGCAGCCACAACGAGATCGCCGACGCCCTCTCTCGTTGCGTATCCAACATTCTTCCCTCATCTCCACCCATTGACTATGGGCAGCTAGCCGCGGCTCAAGAGAAGGACGAAGATCTGGCAAAATACAAGTCATCCCCCTCAAGCCTCACACTCCAAGAACTCCCTGTTCCTGGCACAAAGACAAAATTGTGGTGCGACATATCCTGTGGGCATCCTAGACCGTTCGTGCCTCATGTCCACCGCCGCGCGGTGTTCGACCGCATCCATGGTCTCAGCCACCCGGGTGGGCGGGCCTCCCAGCGCCTCCTCACTCAACGTGTCGTCTGGCCCGGCATCAAGTCCGATACTAAGAAATGGGCTGCCCAGTGCTTGGCCTGCCAATCCTCCAAAGTACATCGTCACATACGGGCCCCCTTACATACTTTCCCTATTCCCAAAGGACGTTTTCAAGTAGTACACCTCGACATCGTGGGACCTCTTCCATCATCCTACGGCAGCACCTACATCTTCACCTGCATCGACCGTTTCACCAGGTGGACAGAAGCAATTCCCATGCCCAATGCTACAGCAGAGACTACTGCCCGCGCCTTCATGTCCGGTTGGGTTTCCCGTTTCGGCCCCCCCGCAACCGTAATCACTGACCGAGGAGTCCAGTTTGAGTCACAACTCTGGCAGCACCTCCTACAGTTCCTCGGCACGTCTAGACAACGCACTACAGCATACCACCCTCAAGCCAACGGCATGGTAGAGCGTTTTCACCGGCAGCTAAAGGACGCACTCAAGGCACAGCACGACCCTTACAGCTGGACTGATGCGCTTCCCTTAGTGCTCCTCGGCATCCGTGCGTCACACAAGGAGGATATGGACTGTAGCCCAGCAGATCTTACACTAGGCGAGCCCCTTCGGCTACCTGGGGATTTCTCACTCCCTCCTAACCCTCACCAAACCACTCCAGCCGCTCGTCACGACTTACTCCAAAAACTACGACAAGCAGTTTCTGCATTCAGAGCTACTACTCCACGCCAGCCTCCTCGGCGCCCTGAATACATCCCTCCTGCACTACTCACAGCCGAGTATGTTTTCGTCAGGCGTGATGCTCATCGCAACCCATTACAACGTCCCTACGATGGACCCTTCCAGGTGGTTACCCGTTCAGCAAAGTTCCTGACGATTATCCGGAATGGCAGACATGACACCGTCAGCATAGACCGAGTCAAACCGGCCACCTTACCCTTTGGGCCCCCAGTCCAGCAGCACCATCAACAAACTACGCCTGCACCAGTCTACCCGCAGTTACCACCGGCAGCAACACCACGCCCACGACATTTCTGGGCACCCTCTTTTCACCCTCAAGTAAACCCTGTTCCTGCTGTAGAACCTGCTCCTGGCATAGACCTTCCTCATATCATAGAACCTGCTCCTGCCATGGACCCTCCTCCTGACATAGAACCTGCACCTATCATAGAACCTGTACCTATCATAGACCCTCCTCCTGTCATAGAACCTGAACCTGCATTAGACCTCCCTCCTAACATAGAACCTGCTCCTGCCATGGACCCTCCTCCTGACATACAACCTGCACCTATCGTAGAACCTGCTCCTGCCATGGACCCTCCTCCTGACGCAGCCCCTGCAGCAGCAGGAGCACAACAACCACTGCTTGTACAACCTCCTCTAATCCCAAACCCTCTTTCTCCTCCTAATTCTCCCACAGGTTTTGTGTCACTGGAGGGAGTTGTTACACGTAGCGGCCGAGTCGTACATACACCTGCCCGGTATGTGTTATGTGTGGGACACAACCCGGACAACATCCAGCCTCCCGCCGCGCCGGGAGGGGAGGGGGAGTATTGTAGTGGCTACTCTCCCCTACAACTCCCAACTGAGCTCCGGCCGCACTCCGACCAGCCAATCAGCGTACAGCCAGCTACGCCGAGAGACTAGGTCTATGCAGAGGACGTAGGGGTACGATCGCCGACCTAGTCTCGACCATCAACCTCCAGTTCAGGATCAGAGCGTTTCACACCTTACGCTTGAGCCGCTGTGATTGGTCCGCTCGCTACGCGCAGCCCAGATCCTGATCCTGGTAATTTGTATAAATACGGCTACGCCTGCCCAGGGAGATCATCCTACACTCAGCTACTGGACCAGCAACATCTCTCTCAGCTCCTCACCTAGTCACTCCTAAGTACTGCACTGTACAACAATATATACAGGAAGCACATCGTGAGTTTCTATCCAACCTCATTCCTGAGTGAAGGTATCTACATGTACGTACGTTTGTGTGCCCATACAAAGAGATAATAGACAACTAAAGAGAATTGACAACTGGCCACAAACAGTACACTACAAGCGTTTCCTCGCCCTGGGTATCCGTGGTTGCTGTTGTGACTTTTTTCCTTATGGCTCCTGTCTCTCTTTGGATGTTATTTTGAAGGTCCTGCCTCTCTACTGTACTTTGGGTGGATTTTTCAATAATTTGTGACTTTGCCTTGTCAGCTTCGTTTGTTTCGTGTACTGTTGCGGCTGGTGTTTGCTCTGCTGCTCCTATTTCTTCTGCGTTGTCTGTCTCCTGTGGTGCATCTGGGTTGGTTAAGCGGGACGCTTGTGGCACAGACCCAGAAGCTGGGTTGGCTGGGAAACTCATTGTTGGGAGATTGTTTCTTCCAAGCATTTTGTTCATTTCCATTTCGAACGTGCCTGGGTTCCCTATATTCATTATATGAGAATATAATAGGCAGATGAGCACTCTGTAATCTCGTATTTCGCTCAGTACAATTTTGGTGGTATTCTGTGGTTGTGTTGTTTCTTCAACTACTTTCTTTGCAATAGCAGCATATGTTGTATTCTCCTTCTGTTCTTGTTGTTGTTATTCCTTTGCTACTTTTTCATTTATTATTTTCTTTTTGTATGGACAGGCCACTGCTAGGGTTCTGTGGGTCTTATATCCTGGCTCCTTCCGATTTTTACAGTTTATACATGCTTTGGCTTGATCCTTGTAGTCCCGGAAAGTATGGCCTTTTTCTGCGCATTCAAAGCATATTTTAAGTTCCTTTTGAGGACAATCTTTTGTTGCATGAGATTCATGTGCATAGCAGATAAAGCAGGTGAGAATATTAACGTATTTCTCCCTTTCTAGTTGTTTAGGGAGTACTGACATGTTGAACCCTAAGATTCCAGATTCCAGGGCCTTGTCTGCCATTGAAGTATCAGTGAATCTCAGCTTTAAGCAATGTGTGTATTGCTTTATTTTTACTACGTCTTCGACTTTTAACCAGTTGTTTTTTATTTCTAGTTCTTCTTTTATTTCTTGTGCTGTGTGCTTTCCAAATTCGTAGTAAAGTCCACGTACAAATACTGATCTTTTTGCTTTAACCTCTGGTGGCACGATGACCTGGAGTCCTATGTCTCCAAAGGCGTGCATTCCCTCAGGGCTCAGAATGGTATCTGCGTCCCTGTAGTCCCTGCATATTGCAGTGTATCCATCGTTCGATGAGAAAATCCTTGTGAAGGGTACATTGAGTGTACCATACGCTGTTTCAGTTATCTGAGAACGTGAAGGGGCTGTTCTCTTGTAATGATCTTGAGTCTAACCTTGGTAGCCATGGTTTATTTGTTTGTGTCTTCCTAGCATGTATAAATTGTGGGTGATAAAGAAGGTTATTCAAGACCCTTCTTAGTGTGCCTATAGGCGACCCCCGGACAGTGGTGTAACTGCACTATCACTGTTTTTCCACTGCCGGATTGGCCTGTGTTCCCCCGACCTCCAACGGACACACACAATCCCACCTACTGTGTGCTCCACTGGAGGGGCTCTAGCACGAATACTTAAATATAAGCAGGTGCCTCGGCCAGGGTAAGTAAGGAAGGATTTCAGTAAGAGAGAAAGACCTCAAACCACGTCAGTACTGCCAATCAGTAGCTGCCCTCCAGCAGGAGTGTGGGTCACTCACTCTACCCGTGGGGAGGGCTAACTAGGGTTGACAGTCCTGAACGTTCGTGAGGTAGTCCGGTGGCAGTCGTGGTCATTTCCAAAGGCGGAGGCCCCCAAGGGGCGTTGCCCCAAACAGGATTTCTGGGAAGTCCAGTGGTAGACAGAGGGGTCGAGTTGTAGTCCGGTCGTCAACAGTAGAAAGAATGCTGGCTGCTTTGGCGGTGAGGGGTCTGAGGAGAGGTCCGTTCACAGCGAAGGCTGGCTGTGACCTCCCCAGCCAGCCGGACCCGTATTTATGTGATTTAGAAACCTCGGGATTTGAGGCGCTCGTAGCACGAGAGCCAATCAAGGGAGAGGAAGCGTAAGGTGTGAAACTCTCTGATCCTGAGCTGGAAGTTGAAGGTCGAGACTAAGTCGGCGATCGTGCCCCTACGTCCACTGCATAGACCTAGTCTCTCAGCATAGCTGGCTGTACACTGATTGGCTGGTAGGCGCGCGACCAGAGCTCAGTTGGGAATTGTAGGGGAGAGGATCCACTACAATACTCCCCCTCCCCTCCCAGCGCAGCGGGAGACTGGATGTTGGCCGGGTTGCGTCCCACACATGATACATACCGGGCAGGTGTACATACGACTCGGCCGCTGCAGATGACAACTCCGTCTAGTGACACAGAACCTGTGGGAGAATCAGGGGGAGAAGGAGAGTTTTGGATTAGAGGAGGTTGTACAGGCAATGGTTGTTGTGCTTCTGTCGCTGCAGGGGCAGCGTCCTCATGGTCGCTGGCTGGGATGACTGGGTCAGGGGCGACGTCAGGAGGAGAGTCCATGACAGGAACAGGTTCTATGACGGGAGGAGGGATCTGCAACAGGAGGAGGGTCCATGACAGGTGCAGGTTCTATGACAGGAGGAGGGTCTATGATAGGAGCAGGTTCTACAACAGCAGCAGGGTCCAGGGTGAAAAGAGGGTGCCCAGAAATGTCGTGGGCGTGGTGTTGCTGCCAGTGGTAACTGCGGGTAAACTGGTGCAGACGTAGTTTGTTGGTGGTGCTGCTGGGCTGGGGACCCAACGGGTAAGGTTTGATTCAGTCTATGCTGACGGTGTCGTGTCTGCCATTCTGGATAATCGTCAGGAACTTCGCTGAACGGATAACAATCTGGAAGGGTCCATCGTAGGGACGTTGTAGTGGATTGCAGTGAGCATCATGCCTGACGAAAACATACTCGGCTGTTAGTAGTGCAGGAGGGATGTGTTCAGGGCGCTGAGGAGGCTGGCGTGAAGCAGTAGCTCTGAATGCAGAAACTGCTTGTTGTAGCTTTTGGAGTAAGTCGTGACGAACGGCAGGAGTGGTTTGGTGGAGGTCAGGAGGGAGTGAAAAATCCCCGGGTAGGCGAAGGGGCTCGCCTAGGGTGAGATCTGCAGGACTACAGTCCATATCCTCCATGTGTGAAGCACGGATGCCGAGGAGCATTTAGGGTAGCGCATCCGTCCAGCTGCCGTCCAGCTGTAAGGGTCGTGCTGTGCCTTGAGTGCGTCCTTCAGCTGCCGGTGAAACCGCTCTACCATGCCGTTGGATTGAGGGTGGTATGCGGTAGTGCGTTGCCTAGACGTGCCGAGGAACTGTAGGAGGCTGTGCCAGATTTGTGACTCAAACTGGGCTCCTCGATCGGTGATAACGGTGGGGGGGGCCAAAGCGGGAAACCCAAACTGGACATAGAGGCGTGGACGGCAGACTCTGCTGTAGCATTGGGCATGGGAATAGCTTCTGTCCACCTGGTGAAATGGTCGATGCAGGTGAAGATGTAGGTGCTACCGCAGGATGATGGAAGAGGTCCCACTATGTCGAGGTGCACTACTTGAAAACGTCCTTTGGGTATAGGGAAGGTTTCTAAGGGGATCTGTGTGTGACGATGTATTTTGGATGACTGACAGGCCAGGCACTGGGCAGCCCGTTTCTTAGTATCAGTCTTGATGCCGGGCCAGACGACACGTTGCATGAGGCACTGGGAGGCCCGCACACCAGGGTGGCTGAGACCATGGATGCGGTCGAAAACAGCGCAGCGGTGGACGTGAGGCACGAACGGTCTAGGCTGCCCACAGGATACGTCACACCACAATTTGATGTTCGTGCCGGGAATTGGGAGTTCTTGGAGTGGGAGGCCTGAGGGAGATGTCTTGTATGCTGCCAGGTCTTCGTGATTCTCTTGAGCCGTGGCGAGCTGCCCGTAATCAATGGGTGGAGATTAGGGAAGAATGTTGGATATACGAGAGAGGGCGTCGGCGATCTCGTTGTGGCTGCCTTTAATGTGTTGGACGTCGCTGGAGAACTCCGAGATGTATTCCAAGTGGCGTAGGACACGAGGTGTATGTGACTGGGAGGCTGAAAAGGCGTGGACGATGGGCTTGTGATCAGTGAAGATGGTGAAATGACGGGCCTCGGGGAAGTGCTGGAAATGCTTGACAGCCATGTATACGGCCAGGAGTTCTCTATCGAAGGCGCTGTACTTGAGGTGGGGTGGTTGAAGCCGTTGTGAGAAGAATGCAACGGGCATGAGAATTCCGTTGATCTCCTGCTGTAAGACAGCGCCCACTGCAGTAGAAGAAGCGTCTGTTGTGAGAGTGGTCCAGGCGTTAGGAGCGGGGTGGGCTAGGAGGGTAAGGCGTGTGATGTGCTGTTTGATAGCGGTGAATGCCGTAACAGCCTCTTGAGTCCACACGAGAGGCTTGTAAGACTTCTTTGGGAGTCCCTTGAGAAGGTCGTAGAGGGGAACTAGGACGGTGGCAGCATTGGCAATGAAGCGGTGGTAGTAGTTGACTAAACCCAGGAATTCTCGGAGTTTCTTCGCCGTTTCAGGTTTGGGGAACTCCCTGATGGCAGTTATCTTCTGTGGTAGGGGTTGGATGCCGCTAGGCGAGACTCTGTGACCGAAGAAATCGATGGATGGGGCTCCGAAGATGCACTTAGCAGGGTGAAGTTTCATGTTGTTGTTCTGCAGGCATTGGAGGAGGAGTTATAGGTGGTGATGATGCTCGGCCGGCGTCAAAGATGCAACGAGGATGCGTCTATATAGACGGTGACAAAATCAAGGTCGCGAAGCATATGGTCCATGTACCTCTGGAAAGTCTGTGCTGCATTGCGTAGGCCAAAGCTCATGAAAGTATACTCGAAGAGTCTGAACGGAGTGGTGATGGCTGTCTTCTGGGTATCTGCAGGTGCTTCAGGGATCTGGTGAAAGGCACGCTCCAAGGCGATCTTCGAGAAGATTGTCTTGCCATGAAGTTTGTGGTGGAAGTCCTGGGCATGCGGAATAGGGTACCTGTCAGGTTTAGGGACGAGGTTCAGAGCTCTGTAGTCGCCACACACCCTCCAATTGCCAGATGATGGCTTAAGAACCATGTGAAGAGGCGATGCCCAGGGACTCTTTGAAGGACGAATGATGCCGTCTTGCAGTAGTCTGTTGAATTCCGCCTTGGCTGCATTCAGGAGCTCAAGGCATAGGCGGCGAGGGCGTGAGAAGACTGTAGGTCCTTTGGTCTCGATGTGGTGGAAAATTCCCGACGTAGGTGGTGGTGGAGAGACTCGGGGTGAGAAAAGTTCCTTGAACTTCTCGAGAAAGGGGGAAAACTCGTTGGACGGCGAGAGGCAGGTGATAGTGTCGGTGTCTGCAGCACATGTACCCCAGATAGTACGTGCTGTAGGCTCATGGATGAGGCAGAGGTGAGTTGGGTCGACGACGAGCTTGTAGAAGGTGAGGAAGTCGAAGCCAAGGATGGGTTGAGAGACGTCTGCAACCACGAATGACCAGCGCAGAGTCTTGGGAAGACCGAGGTCTAAGGCGAGGATGTGTACGCCGTAGGAGGCAATGGGGCTATCGTTGGCAGCAAACAGGTCATAAGAGGGTTGCTTTGATGTGTCTTGCGGTGAGGGAGGGATGATGCTGACTGATACCCGTGTCAACAAGAAATTTCCTGCTGGAGATGTGGTAGGTGATATGCAGCAGTGAGACGCCTGAAGTGACGGAGGCTGTGGCATCTACCAATCCCCGTTGACGCTGTTTCCCGAGTAGTTGCAGGGGGGGCTCACAATGTCTAGCATTGGCACCAAGGCGTTGGTGGTACCAGCAGAGGGTAGGTCCACTGTGCTGGGAGCTGGCGGCGGTGTCCGGGGCAGGACGAAGACGTCGGGGTTTGTAGGACGCAGTGCGTGGGGCTGGAACAGGCCCACCAGCAGGCGTGGAGGAGCAGAGATGCTCAAGGGTGTCCATCCTGCAGTGTAGAGACTGCAGCAGATCCCTGATGTCTTGTGAGGTGTTGCTCGACTGAGGAGCGTTGATCCGGTTGACAAGATCGGAGGTAAGTAATGGTGTGGCCATTGGGTTATTCTCGGCGGCGAGGCGCGCAGCAGTGTACTCATAGAATATTCTGTCTGCCGAGGTTACGTAGGTAGCCGGTGTCGTAGAGTAGTCCACTGTGGACAGGGCGAGGCGAACTTGTGTGGGGAGCTTCTGTGCGTGAAGCTGGCGCAGGACAGTGTCGGGAAGCCTGTCCGTGTGCCGGGAGTTCAGTCTACACATCTCGTCCCAGAGACATGCAGGCGTTGAGTTGCTGAGGGAGAGACAGGTTAGGTTTTGCAGGAGACTGGTGTGGGGCCGCTGGAATCGCATCTTCAGAGCATCCCGCAGGGCAGCGAATTTGTTGTCAGCTGGAGGGTTGGTAATGGTCTCTGAGACTTGCGTGGCGACTTCCGTGGGCAAGGAACAGAGCCGGGCGACGTACTTTTCCTCGTCCTTAGCTGCTGAGCCGGTGAGGGCTGCCTCCACATGAATTAACCAGTCCTCGATGTTGTGGTTGAAGGTTGGTAGAGAAATCTGTTTGTCGTCCATTGTTGCGAGAGTGCGTCACACCTGTTAGGTAAGGATGAGGGATGGGTGCTTGCTCCGACCCCCTTCCGTGATTCACAATCTCCTGGGAGGGAGGTGAACAGTTGCAGGGGGGACTGCAGGATGAACACACTTTTGAGGGTGCAGGTCCTTAGGCCAGAGCAAAAAACAAAAGAAAAAATAGTAGAAGTAGGCAAAGAGCTCAAACCACGTCTGGAATATCGCGCTATAGCTGCTCTCCAGCTGTGATGTGAGGTCACTCACACCACCAGTGGGGAGAACAAACTAATGTGCGATAAACCTAACGGTCGTGACATGTTGTCGGCGCTGTAGTGGTGGGTGGTCCAGTCAGGTCAGTTGGCCCACAATGGCAACAGACAGGGCGGTCCTCACAGCTCCAGGGGTACGGCAGTAGAAAGCGTAATGTTCACAGCTCCAGGGGTATGGCAGCAGAAAGCGTGATGTTCACAGCTCCAGGGTTACGGCAGCAGAAAGCGTGATGTTCACAGCTCCAGGGGTATAGCAGCAGAGAGCATGGTGTTCACAGCTCCAGGGGTCACCAATTGTAGCGTATTGTATGTGGCCAATTCTCAAGATCTCTTTGTCTATTTCTCTTTGTATGGGCTCACATACATACATACATACATGCAAGATATCTCACACTCAGGATGGATGTAAGAAAAGAAACTCACAATGCGTTTTCTGTATATATATTGTATGTACAGTGCAGTGCTGAGGAGTTGCCGTGTGGTGAGAAGCTTGCTCAAAGGTCTTGTTGAGTGAGGAGCTTGCTGAGGGAGCTGATTGGTGAGGAGCTTGTTGGGAGGTCTTGCGGGTTCTGGAGAGTAGACTAGAATGAGCTCTGCAGCCAGGCCTACTCGTATTTATACGGTTGGTCAGGATCAGGGAAGTGAGGTGTGAAATGTGCGGCGCCAATCACCGTGCAGTTCGCGCGAGAGGCCTGGTTTGCTGAACTCTTCGCTGCTTGGCTGGTAAGTGAACAGCAGGTGATCAGTCGGCAATTGTAGGGGAGAGTATCCACTACACACCCATCGATTCGATTCGAAGGGGCTCTCAAACAGACAAAACCTCCTCTCAACAAGCTCCTCACCACACAGCAATTCCCTAGCACTGCATCGTACATTGTGAGTTTCCCTTCTCACCTCCTAGTGCGAGATCTCCTACATGTACGTATGTATGTGAGCCTAACAAAGAGAAATTTGACAACTGGCCACAGCTGCCACATACACTACGCTACAAGGTCTTCTCTTCGAATTTTGGCCAGTCACTTTTCTCGTCGTTTCTAAGATTCATTTCTCAGATTTTTCCAACAAAATGAATACTAACAGCTGATTTATATTAGAAATTTCTAGTTTTGCTCTTTTTGAATGGTTAGAACAGTTTAAAACTGAAAAAAAATAATTACGGTACCAGCTAACACGATTGCCCGTCACAAATCGTGTGATGCATGACGTCACGTGCAAGGGAGTCTACTCCTTGGTGTTCATGGGCCTAAATTCAGTACTGTACCATGTCAACACTGGACCCCTGAATTTAAATACAGTATGGACAAAAATTTAGCTTTGTTGGGAAATACTTTATATACTTTACTGTGTTCTCACACATCCACTATCAGCAACGTTTAGTGATGACTCGGGAACACTTTATGCGTGGTCATGTATAAACAGCCGACTCATCCATCTTTGCGACCACTCAAATGGCTGTAATATGATGATACGTACTCACTCTATTTACTTATACTTTTTTTTACTTGTGGTCTCTTAGAGCCCTAAATGAATATGCCAGCCTTTCAGGAATCAGAACGTGTTGAATTACTGCACATGGTATTATTGACCTGTGTGATAAATTGCTAATTCAAACCCCTTACCCAGGTGTGTAATAATAATAATATAAAACTATTGTATTTTATTAGTACAGTAGTAATAATGCTTTCGACCATCCTTACTGCCTTTGCTGTAAACTTAGGTACTACCTATTCATAGCTGGGTGGAATAGGGGTGCCCCAGGCGATAATCGGCATAAAACTGCATCAATACCATAATATCTATTAAGTCAGTATTCACACAGGTTCCAGTCATTGAACAAAAAATATACATAATAGATAATGGGATACACAGAGGATCAAGAGGTACAGAAGATCATGTGGTGCACTAAGTGGATCATGGAGTGCACAAGGAAGATCATAGGGTGCATGAAGAGGATAATGGAGTGCACAAAAAGGATCATAAGGTGCACAGAGGGGATTGTGGAGTGTATAAGGAAGATCAGGCGGTGCACAAGGAAGATCATGGAGTGCGCAAGACGAATCAAGGGGTGCACAAGAACGAACAATGGTATACAGGAAGGATTAAGTGGTAAACAAGAAGGCTCAAGTGACAAACGAGGAGGATCAATGGGTGAACAAAGGATCATGGGGTGCATAAAGGTCAGTCGAGACCAAATTATAGTAGTTTGTATGATAAACACAAATATCAGAATCCCATCATTATTGTCTTGTAGCTATTTCCCAAGAGTGTGTGGGCTAGTTGTAATTAACTGATGACAACTGTTGGGTAAAACTAGAATGGGATATCCCCTCACCACAGCAAACCCAGGGCACCAGCCCAGAAAATACATCTTCCTAATGCCAATGCACAGGGTGAAAACATCTAGTAAGGCAGGGTCACAACTCCCCAAGGTAATCAATCTACTTTCCACTAATGATAAATTAAAACTAAAGCATCATTTGGTACTCTTGTCATCTAGATACAGTATTACAAAATAAAAATAAAGTGTCCCACTCATTCTCAGGGACAATAGCCCATAGAATGAAAAGGATAAATGAGTTTTGTAATGAAAAACTTATACTGTACCTTCCACTAATATAAAAGAACAAGATTTTCAGTACTAATTATTTCTTTACTACTGATACTCTACTACCAGCTACATCTGGAAATGCCACCCTTTCTTGTTGAGTGGCCCACTTTCATAATTCTTGGCTCCTTCATTTAGTCATGGGGTAAAGAAAGATTTTATTTGTTTTCATACAAATTTATTAAATGGTCATCAAAAACACAAGTTACCTTAATCATTATTATGTCCCATCTAAATATTGTTGGTACATCTAGATGAGAAAAAAAGAATTACAGTACATGTGAAAAAATCTAAAATTATATAGGAACATGGAATTTCAACACCCTCCAAAGTAAAACTGCAGTAGGTATACAAAAATACAAAATTTCGTGTTAAATACCAATTACTACACAACACCGAATTGCATGAACATTCTAAATAACCAGTTAATGAACAGCTACAATTATTTTATATTAGTAATAGGAAAAGAAATGATACTGTATAGCAAGTTGTACGGGCCAAATTATTTAGTACAGCCTCTAACAAAGGTTGACAAAGCAGACTCCAAAGCCTCACACTCCTCCGAGGAGAATCGATCAACCCAGGACTTTACTACACAGTCAACTGTCTCGGGATATGACACTAATTCAACATCCTCTCCTACCACACGGGTGTTAGGCATGGCTAAAACCATGCGAGGTCTTCGTTTCCTCACTACTATCTCATGCCACTTGCTAAATGGGAATGGTCCATCTGATGGCACTTCTGAATATTTTTCAAACATGGATCGGCCTGATTCTGAATCGCCCATTGAACGATAAATCTGAAGCTTTCGCAAAAACTCACCCATAGCCTGGTGGCCAACCGTATGAATTTTGGTCTTGTCAAGAGTAAGAAGTAAATCAGGAAGGCCATCACTGCCAGCTGACTCGGTGATATTAACTAACCCTTCACCAGCTTCCAGCGCTACTCTTAAAATTACATATCGTGCCTGGGAATGAGCCTGACCCCACTTGCCTTGGCTTGGTTGATACATTTCTAAGCCTCTAAGACCTGCATACATCATGTCTAACCATGAAACATACTTCAGATCCTCACGGTCCTCCGCTGCAACTCCAAATACATCCAAAATATCATTAACAAGTCCCAAATACAATGCTACAGTCTCTGCTCTACATTCTTCATAGGCACTAGCAAGGTTTGTGAAACATGAATTATAATTTTCCCCCTTTTCATAAAACAATGCTTCACCCCCTGTGAATGGATTTTTTATTTTTGTAGGATCAAAGTTAAGAGATCCATCATCTTTGCGACGAAGGAATTTGCCACAACCATGTCCCAACAGTTCATGTAGGCCAACTTGGATTTCAAGGCCCAAAGCCCCATGCTTTTCACGCAAAGTGTGATCGTCCTCAGACAGGAAAGGACCCCCTTTTATACCAGTACGGGCAGCCATGACATTTGTCAAGCTCACATTTTTAAAGCCTTGTTCTTCTTTGACATCTTTGTAATTTGGGATATTAATGCCTATAGGGAGTCCAGAAGATGCAAAAGTTAAAATATCTAAAGAAGAAAAATCAGGTCTCATAAATACATCTTCTTCAAAATCTTTACCCCATGGTAGGAGAGGTAAGAACTCCTTCTCAGCTCGTGCTACGAGAGTATCAAACTTACGAGACTGTTCTCTGTTTACAACTGCAACAAATGATTCAAATTCTGCCCGTTGGTTTACTGGGTCCCTGTACACCTCGATAAAGCCCATGTAGGTTTCTACTGCTGGAGATTTGTTTTTCACCCAAAAAGTAGATCCTTCTTTGTGAGCCTGCACTGATCCCTTGGTAAAACTCTCAATGTATTTGTCAAGCATCTGAATTTCACCATCATTAGCAGTATAATCTTTGGCCAACTGGAGTTCTTCAGTCATTTTCTTCAGAAAGAAAGAGTAGTCCCCTCTACTCACACGGAACTTGTGACCCTGAAATTCATCAATATCAACAGTGATTCCATCAGCATGTCCCTCCTCAATAGACGCTAAACGTATGTCATATATAGTTTGACCATTTTCTTCATACTTTAGCAAGCGGTTATTCCAGGCTTCAATATTCTTTGATGCCATGTACTCCTTAGCTAGATCTGCATCCTCTTGTGTACAATTTGGTGAGAAATACATTGTGACACCACTAGTGGGCATTCCAAGAAACCTTTTATTCTCATCCAAATTGTACATCGCACCCAAAGCTTGGTTTACATAACCATCAATCACATCTGGTGCCTCAAGATAAGCCTTAGAGGCCTTTATCAGAGCTTCCAATTTCTCCCGACTTACACTAGGTATAAACTTTCTGTCACCAAAACCTAAATAGTTCCCCATATTGTACACAAGACCAGAATAATAGATGATGAGGGATTTAAACTCATCATCTGTGAAACCTGTTCTTCCTACAGCCACTTCTTTTAGGGTATCAATAGGCTGTGACCGAAAAAGTCGAGTCAATAAATTGAATATTGTAGGGCTCTCAGGAGAGGTCTGGCACAACACTATAAGACCACCCCACCATGATGCTCTGGACAAATGATGTGCATAGCGCCGCTCACGGGCTGTGAGGCCAGCAAATGCTTCTTCACTCTTCAGGTACAGTATAGGTGTGTCTAAAGGTAGTTCATGTTGAGAACCCATGCTGGATGACCTGCAGGTAAGGAAAACAGATGGTCAGAATTAGATAAAAATGCACACAAGGTCAAATCAAATACACAAATAAATAATCCATTAAACTATGGAAACTTGAGCTAATGTATCTAACATTTTATATACTGTATAGTACAGTCTTCTCCAACCACGGGGGTTAGGTTTCTGAAAAAATCCTGTGGTTGAAAAGGACTTGGTCATATAGAAAAAAAGGGACTCGATTACCATTCCCACAGAGACATGCCCCGAGTGCTATAATACTCTCTAAGGTAAAAGGAGTGTATGCAATACAGTACTTAAAAACAAACCATTTATTTTCCTATTTAACTGTACATTAACATTAAAACTTCAAATTGTGACCTGTGGCCGGGTGTGCTAATCCCCGTAAAAAAAAAAAATACAGAGAACAGCAACATGTAACACAGACATACTGTATACATATAGCTAAAGGACAAATAAATGTGAAGTCACTGACACGTTGGTAATTATATTGTAATGAAGCGTTCGTAAATATCAACACCAATTTATATTATAAACAGCGTTGAATAACTCTGTACAGTACTAAGGTTCCATTATAATTACTGCAAGTCTACATGAACAACTACCACAGTACAACTTTATAATATATACCAGTGTATTTGTTCCCAAAATAGACCTTATACAACTAAAATTTAAAAAATCACTTGGTGTACGTAATTATACTGAACATGTTTGGCACACAAAATAGCTTTCTTTCCAATTGCCTATAATGACTATGACCATTGAGAGTTGCATTTTATTTAGTATAAGACAGCCACAATATCAAAGAATTACATAACCTAATTCTTACAAATATTATCTAGTGCAAAAATTAGGACTGAATGATGCTTATAAGGGCCTGGCTGTTGAAACATCTACATACAGTACATTAAAATAACGTGTTCATTGATACACGAACAAACAGACTTCATTAAAAGTCTATACACTACTGTACTACTTTTGACCTTTAATATATGAAGGAATGGAGGAAGTTAATCACCAAAATATTAATGGAAAATTCTAATGACTAAAGCTTAAAGTTCTGCAGTGAAGAGGGTCAATGATTAACAATGGTGTAGACTAAGTCTCTTTTTCTATGATCGTTTTATCCTAGGATCATATTCCAAAGCCTCCTATTGAAGGCTAATTACAGTAACAAGTTCTCACCAAACTTTAAAATATATCCAAAATGCTTCAGGTTCAAAATAAATCTAATGTATGGAGGGATCCTACAGAGGCCACTGGCCTCCTTCCCTCAGAATGGCCATCTTCTTTCAGTTCAAAACAATAATGGCTCATTTATCAAAGTAAATCCACATCTTTTCAGTATATTTTAAGATTAAAGTGCAAAACTATTTTTTCCTTAGGAATTTAATAAATTAAAATTAATGTTACAGGCTACTCTCTTGAACTGATTAAATGAAGTACAGTAACTACGAATCCTCAAGCAGCCATTAACCCCTTCCCTTACCTATTTTTTTCCCAGTGTACAGTATGTATAAAAAATATATATTTTTTATGCCAGTTTTCTATTGTGTATATAAGGACAAACGGATATACAAAATATTTCAAGATACATTTATTTTTTAGGAGTTATTACATTGTAATACACCATAATTATTATCTCGAGTATTCTTGGAAATATGAAGTTATTAAGAAAATCATAAGAATAATTGGTACAGTAATTGAAATGAATTATTTTTTTTTACTTTATACATGTACAAATATAGTTCTCAAAAATAAGGATAGTTTTTTACCAATAGAGTTGTAAATCAGGTATTTTTTTACAATACTCTGCAAGATTGTAATGGCCAAGAAAACTCTTAATTTCATTTCTAGTTGTTGACCGCCACTTGCTTTTATTTCTTGCCAATGCTTCTCTCAATTTATTTTGTGCATTTCTGTTAGTCTCTACAACTATAATATCTACAATATAATCATCTATGAAACTCAAAATACTGTAAAATACTTTCCTCTTTATCAAAAGAATAAATGATACCATTATTTGCAGTAAAATCAAATGGCGGTGGGGAAGGAGAGATGACAGGCGTCAATTCATTCACCATCTTCCAACCCCTGCCGTCGGGTAGACTTTTTTCATCGGTCGTTTCCTACTCTTCAGAAGAAATGTCTTCATCACTTGTATCACTTGCCGATTCCTCCATGTCTTCATAATCATCACTGTTATATTCATCATTACTAGTCATAATGGGGGGTTGAATAAAACGGCCTCTCAGCCGCTAGGAAATATTTTTGTCTGCTCTTTAAACAAAGATTGTGCTGGCATCTATTGCGGGAAATGAGAACTATTCGCTACTAATTACTCGAGATTCATAGAAAACGGGCTCGCAAACTCATACGAGTTTTTTCGGGTTAGTAATATTCGAATAGCATAGCACCCCTCGTATACTCGGGATAATAAGGGAAGGGGTTAAATAAAAACTAGAACAATTTAACTCTAAGGTGAATTTTGTCTGAATTACAAAATCCAATACAAAATTAAAGAAATACCCTGCAGGAGTAAATTGCCATCTATACTAAAGAGAAACTTAAGAGGGCATTATTTTCTGAACCATGTAGTTATGTACAACTAACCTGCAGAAAGTTCTGAGGGGTATGTGAAGTGATGTAAAGGGAGTATTCATCAACTCATCAGGCTTCCAACAGTTTTTTGAGCACAGCAGATTTGATCTTGCTGGTGAATTAAAAAAATTCAAAGGGCAATTTCCCCCCCAAACACCGATATGGAACTGTGAAGCTTTATATAAGAGAGCTGTTTTTGTACAAAAAAAATGTGTGAACACACATTTATTCATCCTTTGATATTCTGTAATTCCTGTGGGAGCAAAAACATTTATCACTAACAAGATTACTGAGTACAGGGTATATCTTATAAAATATTGTAAAAAGCCTTAATACATATGCCATGTTCTAATATTTAGGGTATGTAATTATCAAGTTGATTTGCTTCTGTGTTGTTGCTTTCTTGAGGTTAATTTTTACTTGAGTTTGTTATAGTATATACAGTACAGTATAAGCAACATACCAGGTAATTAAACCATAAGAAAACTGTCATAGCCTATGTTTTTTTTATTATTTTTTTTTTTTTTTACGGGAATTAGCCCACCCGGGCACAAGTCAAACGACCCACAACGAGGCCTGGAGGCGAAAAAAAAAGAACAGAAAGAAATTGAAAATGGAGAACAAAAGGGTTATATTGTGTTAGTCTACACCACGAAGATGCCGGAAAACCAGCTTTTTAAAGTGAGACAGATTGTATAATTATGGAAACACAGAAGAAGGCAGAACATTCCACAGTTTGGCTGTGTGAGGAAAGAAGGAGGTACTATAACAGGCTATTTTCATGTGACCGACATCCACAGAGAAACGGTGGGCACCACGGGCAAGACGTGTGTTACGAGCCCACGGCCTTGCCGGCGGTACACAGGATGCCAAATCCACCGAACTTTGCTCGTTAAAGTACAGTACCTGTAAAAGAGAGAGAGTGAAGCAACATTGCGGCGAAGAGAAAGGGAAGAGAGATTGTCGACTAAAGGAGGAGAGTAAATAAGACGAAATGCCTTTGATTCCACCCTATCTAATAGTTGGACAGAAGAAGAGCCACCCCAGATATGTGAGCAGTATTTCCAAGTTAGGACGAATGAATCCCTTATATACTTGGAGCAACTGCTCAGGAGTGAAATAGCTATGGCATCTGTACAGCATTCCCAACTTTTGGGAGGAAGCTTTAGCTATACTAAGGATGTGTGATTTCCAGGACATATTGGAGGAAATGGTGAGGCCTAACAAATTTATTTCAGAATTTGGCAGGATGATAGCGTCCTGAAATGTTATTGGTGGGAGATCGTCTAATTTACAAAGTAATTGGTAAATATTGAGTTTTATTACTATTAAACTTAACCAAGTTTCTACCTCCCCATTCAGAGATGCTGCACAGATCCGCATTGATAGAAGTAAAGATTTCAGTTCTAGAAACCGATCTAGTTTGCGAGTTAGGAGGAAGGGGAAAATTTGAAGTAGAGTGAAGAGTAGAATCATCAGCGTAAAAATGGATAGAATTAGTTGTAGTGTGAAGTAAATCATTGATAAAAAGAAGGAAGAGAGTAGGTGAAAGAACAGAACCCTGTGGGACACCACTACTGGTAGAGAAAGAGCGAAAGATCGATCCCTCGACAACAACTGCCATGGATCGGTTCTCAAGGAAGCTAGAGATGAGAAAACAAAGTGGGGGAGAGAAACCAAAAGAGGGAAGTTTAGATAGCAAAGACTTGTGCCATACCCTGTCAAATACTTTGGAGATGTCGAGGGCCACGACAAAAGTTTCCCCATAATCCCTAAGAGAGGGTGACCAAAGATGGGTGCAATAGGAGAGCAGATCACCTGTAGATCTCGCCTGGCGAAAGCCATACTGGTAATCCGACAAAAGAGAAAAGCATTCAAGGTGACGGAGAAAATGGGAGTTCAAGATAGTTTTGAAAATCATAGAGAGGAATGAAGTTAGGGCAAGGAGGCGATAGTTAGAGGGATTAGAATGGTCACCCTTCTTCGGGATGGGCTGAACCAAGGCATGCTTCCAAGAAGAAGGAAAAGTTTGGGTTTTGAGGAAGAGGCGAGCAAGCACACCTCCCTCAAAACACGAGGGGGTATTCCGTACGGTCCATGCGCCTTACTCGCATCCAACCTGGATAACACACCGGCAACCCTGCGAGTGGAGATTATAGGAAAGTACATAGGTTCAGTAGGAGGTGCATGGGTAGGAGGGATAGAGTGGGAATCGCCTAAGGTGGAATTAGAGGAGAATAAGGTGCCAAAGAGGTTGGCTTTGTCAGGGGGAGAGTTGGCTATAGAGTTATCGGGTCAGAAGAGGGGAGGAAAAGAAGGAGTGCAGAAGTTGTTACAGATGTTTTTAGTTAAGGACCAAAAGGATTTACTAGAGGAAGAATTAGTCAGGACAGCGGTGAAAGAGGTGTGGGTAATAGGAGGAGATAGTTTCATAGCTCGATATGCCCTATCTCTCTGGGTTTGAGAGATGATGTATGTAATAGGCAATTTCTGGTCAGCCAAGTGATAATGGGTTTTATGGCTACAGTACGTAGATCTGTTATGGTCATGAAGCATGCCAGTAACATTAATTTAAGTTCCAAATTTACTGATCTACATTTTTCTCACTTTCCCTGCCTTGAGATCAGCTACAACGGAAAAATGAACAAAATCAAACTATATGTACTCCTTCTGGTGATAGTGCGGTTTTCATACACATTACCAAAAAAACCTACTTAACTGACAACCAGACAAATATCCACAGCCTTTTATTTATTTCGTAGTGGATACAGTACAGTATAGGTACGGCAGCCGTACACAAAAATTCACACTGGATATACTGTAGGTACAGCAGCCACATTGACAGACTGTCATTAATGGTTAGGTTAAGCTAGGCTTAGTTAGAAAGAAGGTCATCTTAGTAACTATCATTGTACGTACAGTATAGTTCGCCCACCAAGTATGTGCATTTGGCTGCTGTACCAATAAACATCAATGTGTCACATACGATTAGGAAGTTAGGTAGGTTTGGATAGTGCTATCAACCACCTATTTCTAATTAAATTATCCTAACCAACCAAACCTACCTAACTTCCTAACCAGGGGGGGCTCTGCGCTACCCCCCCCCCCCGAATCTCGAACATATTACATATCTCGGTTCTAGGTCGTTTGCGAGGGAAATGTCATGGAAGAAAAGTCTTAAAATGAACAAGTTGACAGTTCTGGGTAAACACAAGAAATACACTCTGCCATGTTCGTAGAGTGATACAGTCTATATAATAGTTAAGATAAGTTTATTTCTCCAGTAACAGGGCCGCCATTTGCAATGACATCACCACCTACCCTGCAGAAGATGCATGGATGGAGATACGAGTCAATTGAGAAGTAATGGCATTGTCTGGACTTTGTTTTGAGAATGCCTGATGCTAGGTAAACATGACAACATAGTGCTGTTATTGTTTTGATGATTCACGAATGAACCACTGGGATATATTATCATTTATATTAATTAATGGGTAAAACTTTACCTGAAGTACCATAAGTATTTGGAAGCTTAGATTCAAGATAGGCTATACAGATACAGTGGGGTATGCTTTAACGAACGGATCCTACTACGAATATTCCTATAACGAACGGTTTTACCTATAAAATTGAGAATGCTATAACGAACGAAACTCCTACAACGAACATTATTAAAAAAAATTTTTTTTTTTTTTTTTACTAATTTATTGTTTCTGTACTACAAGTATTAACGATATTCTTTATTTCAGGGGTTTAGATGCATATTTATGCACTTTTTTACAATTTTTACAATTTTATATTATATTTTTCAGTGTTAAGTGGTTGTATTTGGGGGGCCTGGAACGGATTAATCCTATAACGAACGAATGCTATAACGAACAAGGTTCTAGAACCAATTAGATTCGTTATAGCATACCCCACTGTATTGGGTAAATTTTAAGTTTTGGTCATCCCTGTGCTTAGACATGCAGACTTTTTTTTCCTGGTGGTTTGCGATGTATTATGAACGATTTATACCTTCATTTCTATTGGAAATCATTAGTTTTGAGTTCCCCCCGCCCCCACCCCCCTTACCGATGTATGTTAATCTAACCTTATAACTCCCTATACCCTAACCTAACATATGACCTGTATTTTCTTATGCGATTAAAAATGTTTTGACAGAAATCTCGTAGCGATAATTTGTCTTATTGTTTAAAGTACTTAATCCCACAGTTAGAATCTCAAGGTTCCCCATATGACCAAAAACCAAAATAATACCAATATTGTTTGGAATGTTATGCTATGAAATTTGTAGTATGGTCAGCTAATATCGATTGAATTACTTAATGTGCTTAGTAATATTTATATATAGTCAATAAAGCAATTAATTATCAAATAATATTTATTTACTGAGCCAATCAGCTGAGAAGGTTGGACAACTACTTCCAGGGTTCATCATGGCAAATGAAAGAAATTCACCAAAAGTAGATGCCATTATGATAGAGTATTATCAAGAACTCAGCCATCCAGCTATGAAGCACGTTAAATTACAGCTACTCCCCGACTTATGACGGGGTTAGGGACCGACATCCAGGTCGTAAGTCGAAATGGTCGTAAGTCGGAAATGCTTAAATCATACATAGAAAATCGAAAATGGGGTCTCTTTTTCTTCTCAGCACCACAAAACACTCACTTTTAAGCTTGCCAGCCATTTTAAAGTGAATTACAGATGAAAATTTTGTCTGTGTACTGACTTTGGGACTCGAAAATACGTTAATTTGACCAAATTTTGGTACGACTGAGGCAGGTCATAAGTGCGGGTGGACTAAAGTCGAGTAGGTCGTAAGTCGAGGAGGAGCTGTACATCTGTCATCTGGCCATGGTCGTCCCAAGTCCTTCCATAACATTAAATATAGACATCAGTGATGAAAACTTACATTCTCCAGACATGAAACAGAGAACAGTGATGAAACTTCCATGTTGAAGTTATCGGTCCTTTACATCATTTTTGCACCCAGCAAGTAAAAATACACACGATGATACTTGAGCAGTAATATATTTTAACCTAAAAATAAGGTATGCCCGTGTATATCAACATTGTGTATGGTCACAAGTTGTCATGGGTTGCATTAGGCTTACCCACGCAACCAACGCCAAAGTTTGTTTCACTAGAGATAAGACACCCGGCGAGGCATAACTGGGACATATATTTTTCAATTAGTGTATGTTAGCCAGCCTTTAGGGGGTGGGCAGTGAAACAGTATTGTACTGTTCATCATTTCACACCCAAAAACCTCATTTTAAGTAGTATCCCGAGCCACGGGTTAGTTAAGACGTCGTCTCCATCCTCTCCCTCCTGAAAGGGGGCGGGACACCACACCACACAGAGTCCTCCACCGCCACTCAGTCCTGTGAACCGTCGTCGACACGAGACTAAGCGTGTTAACCTAGGTTTGTTATCCCCGTGGAAATATCACGTGTGGGTGCCTGGTTGCGACAAAAGCAATCCAGGCTGGCCTATCAAACCTACAGTAAATGGTTAATTAATTCACGCTTACAGAGTTCTCCTGCACGACACCCGTCTACAGTGACTGTCAGTGACGCGAGACTATGTGTGGTAACCCAAGAGTACTTTTTGTTGTTATGGCCGTGGAAAGAAGTTCTTGTGCGGAAGCCTGGTTGCAACAAAGGCAATCCAGGCTGACAATAAATGTATCACATGAAGAATTAAGGCTCTGTGAAGTCATACCCATAGTAGAGTAATCACATGTGTTCCCAAGTTGAAAATTCTCTTTTAGAAGATTAATTTTATTACAGAGTGAACGTAAGTGAATCATATACCCATGCAAATTGTAAATCATTGTATGGAAGCTTGACAAATAAATGTAAGTGCAATTATCTGCCCGTATCTGTGATCCTATCTTATTACTAAAAGTAGTGACTGATTGGTTATGACAAGGTATAACCAATAACCGAGACAGATGTTGGAAATTAATGGAATTCATTAAATCATCACTTATCAAGTATAAATCATGGAATGTCGAGTGGTGGAGTGAACTTCTATGTAGATACATCATAATCTCCTGTAAGTAATCAGTGTGAAGGTATCGAACTCTACGGTAAGAAATAAGAAATACGACATATTATTATCTTTATATAATATAATCTACTACTACCACCGATACACCCAAAACCATGACACAAGTCCTATATTTCTGCTGGTAACAACACATACGAGGTCTGTCCAAAAAGAAACCAAACTTTTTAAAAAAACTAATTTATTGCTTTACTTACAACTTAATCAGACTTGTCTCCTTCAAAGTACTCCCCTCCACTGTTGATACACTGCTCCCAACGTTTTTTCCAGTTCTGGAACGTGTCCTGGAACGTGTTTTGAGGGATGGTACGCAGGTCTCGTAGCGAATTTTCTTCTATCTTTTCTATCGTCTGAAATCGGCGACCTTTCAGGGTGGATTTCAACTTTGGGAACAAAAAAAAAAAAGTCCGCAGGGGCTAAATCCGGAGAGTAGGGCAGCTGGGGGGACGACAGTCGTCTCGTGCTTCGCCAACGGATAATGAGCGACGCGTGAGCAAGCGCATTGTCATGGTGCAGCATCCAGGTCTTGTTTGTCCACGACTCAGGCCTCTTCCTTCGCACTGCCTCAAACGCTTATGGACCTCCAAGTAAAACTCTTTTTTGACTGTCTGACCACGTGAAACAAACTCATGATGAACGACGCCCTTCCAATCAAAAAAGACAGTCAACATCACCTGTACATTTGAGCGACTCTGACATCCACACTTGGGATCGTCTTCGGTGGATGTTCTTCCCCTTTTGAAACGCTGGTACCACACGTGACATTGCATACGGCTCAAACAATCCTCCCCATAAGCCTGTTGCAACATTTGATAAGTCTCCTTAAAAGTTTTTCCCAATCTGAAACAGAATTTCACGCAAACACGTTGCTCTTCAAGATCCTTCATTGTTCAACTTGCAACAAATCGCTAAGTGCACTAAACACACGTTCACTCTAGCGTGTGTAGCTAGATGACTAATTGACATGGCGTAATGCGGCTAGTGTTAAACTAAAGGTCAAGGTCACCGCTACACAGCGTTCCCATCACGAGCATGCTGCACCGGCTCGTTGGCGCGCTATTTAAAAAGTTTGTTTTCTTTGCGAACAGACCTCGTATATCACAGCTGGCTGCCTCAAGGCTCCCGCTCTGCGACTAGCACTACTCAGTGACGTCACAACCAATCACAGAGCTTTTCGCAGTCATGTGATTTTTTAGTAACTAACTTTTTTTTTCCACCTTTTGGCCTAATTTATTTAAAATTATCATTACCGTACTGAATTAAAGCAGTTTCTTTGCCCATTGACCTGCCATCTTATGAAAAAATTCCGACCGTCAATTCTTCCATTGTCTAAACTACTGTTTGCAAAGAAAAACCGGTAAAGATTCTTTTTTGGTTACATCACAGAAACTATTAACAAAAATAGTTTTCTTAGTGTATTTTGTATTGTTACAAATGAATCCGACCTTCATTTCCATTGGAAATGAGCATTTTTTTCAGAAAAAAATCTACCTAGCCTGATCTATCTTCCTCGCCATAGGGTGGACACCCCTCCTCCCATATTAAACAGAAAGTACTTATTTTTATACAGTGGTCCCTCGGTTAACGAACACAATTCGTTCCAGAAGGTCGTTCGTTAACCGAAAATTTCGTTACTAGTTTTCTGTACTTCAATTATGTTCAATAATTGTTAAAATAACTAAAAATTTTAAAATAAAACTTTTAAAATTATTGAATAGTACAACCTTCTTGATATTTACTCAAATGGGAACGAATTTAAGCCCTAGAACTGATTAATGAATTGGCGGACTAATATTCCAGCTGGTGAGCAAGCGAAAACATGTTGAGAAGAATTCGTAAGGAATTCGTGAACCGAATTGAAGATTCTTATGGAAGGTAATTCGCTAACCGAAATTTCGTTGACCGAGGCATTTGTTAACCGAGGGATCACTGTATTCTTGAAGTGTCTTGGTGTAATTTTTTATTTTTTGTGGATGTGAGAGTACGCTCAAACCGAACGGGTTAGTCGTAAACAAACAGCGCAGATGACAACATACACCGACGATGGCAGATACCTAATGTTTGAGAGTAAATATATAAAACCTAAGATTTTGCACAAGAAACATTACTCTTAAATATTGACTCATAATTTAAAAAAAATAACATATTTAAGGTAGTTAAAAACAATAAGAGGAATGGGTGAAAGACGAATATTAACGTATATAAATGGAAATATACAGTTCCGTGGTGTAACTAAAATGAATCTTAAAAAAAAAAAACGAAATTTGGTTGGTGGCAAGAAATACAACAAAAGCTTAGTTTTTTTTCTTCTCACGATACCTTGGTTTTAGGTAAAATACAAGAAAAACGTCAAATTTTTTTTTCGTTTTTGTCTGAACTTATGACATAAAATACTGCTTAGAATTTTTCTACTAGTTTTCTGAGTTTTAATTCCCAATTTCTCAGTTATGAGTAAAGAGTACCAAACCTAACCTAGCCACAGAAACCAGGAACTATATACGGTATAATCTGACTGAGAGGGGCTTCAGCCTCACAGGCCCCTCCTTTCTGGTAGGGGTTAAATTCCTAAGATTCCTCAGATGACCGAAACTAAAATACCAAATCATCTTGTTGGTATTATTATCATTTCGGTCATGCAGCGAATTTTATGATTTTAAATTTAGGTCGAGTTGAAATTATGTTTTTTCCGAAGGTTTTCAACAATTCCGACCTACAATATTTCCAAATAGGAACATGACCAAAACTACAATTTTACCGTCTTGTTTGTATCTGAACGGTAAATGTTACTTTTAGTCCTATAATCGGTAATTTTTCACATGTAAATTTTTTTTTTTTGCTAGTTTTCTTGCAGTTTTAGACGATTGACATTTATCTATGGGGCAAATCATTATTCCCACCCCTCTTCCACCCCAACAATATGTAGGTGGCCACGTTGGGGGTTTTGGGTGTGGGGTTGGGGGGCTAAAAACGAGTGATTTTCACCAAAAATAAATGCCAGAATCATGGAAAATACCAAGAAAACTAGCAAAAAAAAAAACATTTTTCATGGGAAAAAACATTTAAAATAAACTAAGTCTACGTACTAACCTAACCTAACAGGCCGTGTCCTACTTAACTGGACCCCCCAATAACACTGTGTTCCTTAGCAAGGTGGGTGAAGTCACTGCCAGTGTAACAAAAAAAATTGTAAAAAGGTGATTGGTGTTTAACGAAAAATTACCCTATAATCTTCTAGCGACTCAAAATATATTTTTCCTATGTACTTTGCTGTGTTTTGAATGAATTTGACTTTCAAAAGTGTCGCAAATCAAACAATTTTAAGTTATGACCCCCCCTCTCCCACCAACAATAATGGGGGATCTATGGGAACCGGGGGTTTGGGGTGGGGGGAAATTAAAAAACGAGTGATTTGCCGTTTTGAAGGTCAAATTCATTCAAAACACAGCAAAAACATAGGAAAACCATTTTTCATCACTAAAATATGCATGCTTACCTAACGACGGAAATATCATAAAGAAAATTGTCTTGGAATTTTCTATATATTTCACACATGTTGCCAGATTTATCATAAAGAATTATAGGACTAAAGTTAACAAATACCGTCTGAACTTATGATTAGCAATAAAAACAAATTCCAATATAAAATTAGGTCCTCTATAAATTGACACCTGCCTCCCATGATTTCCTACGTAAAATACTTCCCTTCTCTGGGAAAATTCAAATTATGGGTATTTTGGGCGCGACCCTCTCAAACTATTACCTGTTACCCATATAAATAACACAATTTATATACATAACTAAGTCTAAGACAGCAACACCTCCCAATATGCCAGATCACCCTGTGTGCCTTGTCTTAATTCTCAATAGTAATCAAATTTGTATATATCACTTACAAATACAGACAAATAAAGCAGAACTAATATTGCCATATATACATCCACGGGAGAATGCCATAAAATATAACTCGGTAAACACCTTCAGAACTCCCTGCTTGACGTAGTGAAGACCCAGCCGGTGAATGACTACTCCTACAACACAATGACTCAGCACTGTATGGGGCCTCGCGAAATCAGGATTTTCTCTAATAGGTTTTTTTTTATAATGTACAGAATAAATTCAAATAATCACACGTATTTTTTCTTTCGTTTTCTTATATATACGTTTAAGTAAAAAAAAAACATAACGTCTCAAGTTATTTTGTTAACAGTTACATGGTGTCAATATGGATGCATTCCAGAGATATTTATCGTTCAACTCACGAATTTTAATCACTACTATGTTTGGAACTTTTTTATTGTACACTTTTTAGACAAAAACTTTTATAAATTGCATTGATTAAATTTTCCTCTTTGATTTTGGAAAACAGGTTTTGACTTAAAATTCAGGATGAAATAAAAGGATTGAGGCCTTATTAGGGGATACACAAATGGTGACTCTTCTATAACACCAGTGTAAACAGAATACATTTGATAAATAAACAACATCCATCTAACATTAACATGTTTTCATTATCAACCCTCACTAAACCAAAGCGTATGTATTCAAAATCAATTCAATTTCAATTGTTTATTCCTTGATAGAGGAAGTGGGATCCTAGTGCTGTCACTAGGTACCCCTGTACAATGACACCAGAAGCATCTGGCAAGTGTGACAAGTATATACAGTATAAATATTATAAAGGGGCTTACTAAAGCCTAAGGAAGGAAGGATATTCCTTTAACACAGAATCAATGTTATTTACAAAATATCTGGCCAGTATGGGGAGGATTGTAGTGGATTCCTCCCCTACAAACGCTTGTCGCTGAGTAGCCTGTGGGGTATGAGATGTTTGGTTCACACTCAGGATGGGATGGAGAAAGGAAACTCACAATGTGCTCTCTAAATACATGTTGTATTGGATGTACAATGCAGCTTGGTGCTGGGAAGGCAGCATGGTTACAAGCGTGATGTAGAGAGAGCTGGTTGGTGAGGACGCTCAGAGAAGGACAGCTTGTGGGTCGCCATGCTCGCCAGCGGGAGAGAGGACCGCCAGGCAGGCGGAGGAGGAGGAGGTGTTGCTGGCTGCGGCTGTAGGTAGTAAGAGAGACAGATCACCACGAGGTCAGGTCTTAAATAGCGGGAGTAGGCGTGGCTTAGCAGTTGACCCCCGCTCCGTGGTGTATGGCGGCGCTGGTTGACCTAGACCACGAGGCATACACTGGGGAATTGGTGGGGTCGGCTAGGCGGCGACAAACAGCGTTTGTAGGGGAGAATTCCACTACAATACTCCCCCTTCCCTCCAGGCTGTGTAGGAGACTTGTTGTCTGCAGAGTTGCATAGCACATGTGAGGCAGAACGGGCGGTGCGTGCCTCATGTGAGACAACGGCGATGGCGTGGATGAGCCGGTCGCTGGGGACAACTGTCTAGATACACAATATCTGTGGGAGTAGAGAGGGAGAATAAGGGTGTGTGGAGGCGATGAATTTTGTGCTTCCCTCACGGCAGGTACCGAGTCGTCAGATGCGCCTGCTGGGGTGTGTGGGCCTGGGTCAGGAGCAGGGGCTGCGTCAGCAGAAACGGATGAGGGCTCGTGACAGCAGCTGGGTCCACGACAGCAGCAGGGTGCAGGACATTAGCAGGGAGTACCTGAGGGAGAAAAGAGGGGTGTGTGGGTCCGCACTCAGGAACAGAGGCCGCATCAGGGGCGGCAGGGGTTACTGCTGGGCCGGGGTCGGCGTCTGAGGCAGGACGGGTGTGCTGGGGTCGGTAGGACGTGGTGCTTGGGGGCAGGAAAAGGAGCTGGTGTCTGCTAGGAGAAACAGTGCTGCTCTAGGGTGTCTAACCTGCGGTGTAGAGACAGTAGCTGTAGAGCCGATGAAAGCTGCTTCTGTGTGGATAAGCCAGTCTTCCATGTTGCTTGAAGACTGGGAGCGTGATCAGTTTCTCCTCCATCCTGTGTGAGTGCGAATCTCCGGGAGTCACCATTTGTGGGGTATGAGATTGTTTGGTTCACACTCAGGATGGGATGGAGAAAGGAAACTCACAATGTGCTCTCTATATACATGTTGTATTGGATGTACAATGCAGCTTGGTGCTGGGAAGGCAGCATGGTTACAAGCGTGATGTAGAGAGAGCTGGTTGGTGAGGACGCTCAGAGAAGGACAGCTTGTGGGTCGCCATGCTCGCCAGCGGGAGAGAGGACCGCCAGGCAGGCGGAGGAGCGAGGGCCGCCAGGCAGCGAGAGGAGGTGTTGCTGGCTGCGGCTGTAGGTAGAGAAGAGAGACAGATCACCACGAGGTCAGGTCTTAAATAGCGGGGGTAGGCGTGGCTTAGCAGTTGACCCCCGCTCCGTGGTGTATGGCGGCGCTGGTTGACCTAGACCACGAGGCATACACTGGGGAATTGGTGGGGTCGGCTAGGCGGCGACAAACAGCGTTTGTAGGGGAGAATTCCACTACAAGCCTGTGGGGTTATGGGATTTTTGTGTTCGCTCTCAGGATGGGTTGGAGAAAGGAAACTCACAATGTGCTCTCTGTATACATGTTGTATTGGATGTACAATGCAGCTTGGTGCTGGGAAGGCAGCATGGTTACAAGCGTGATGTAGAGAGAGCTGGTTGGTGAGGATGCGCAGAGGAGGACAGCTTGTGGGTCGCCATGCTCGCTGGCGGGAGCGAGGACCGCCAGGCAGGCGGAGGTGTTGCTGGCTGGTTGGTGTAGGTAGAAAAAGAGAGATCACCACGAGGTCAGGTCTTAAATAGCGGGGGTTGGCGTGGCTTAGTAGTTGACCCCCGCTCCGTGGGCGGCGCTGGTTGACCTAGACCACGAGGCACACACTGTGGAATTCGCGGGGTCGGCTATGCAGCGACAAACAGCGTTTGTAGGGGAGATATCCACTACAATACTCCCTCCTTCCCTCCAGGCGGTGTAGGAGACTTGTTGTCTGCAGGGTTGCATAGCACATGCGAGGCAGAACGGGCGGTGCGTGCCTCATGTGAGACAACGGCGATGGCGTGGATGAGCCGGTCGCTGGAGACAACTGTCTAGATACACAATATCTGTGGGAGTAGAGAGGGAGAAAAAGGGTGTGTGGAGGCGATGAATGTTGTGCTTCCCTCACGGCAGGTACAGAGTCGTCAAATGCACCTGCTGGGGTGTGTGGGCCTGGGTCAGGAGCAGGGGCTGCGTTAGCAGAAGCGGATGAGGGCTCGTGACAGCAGCTGGGTCCACGACAGCAGCAGGGTGCAGGACATTAGCAGGAAGTACCTGAGGGAGAAAGGAGGGGTGTGTGGGTCCGCACTCAGGCGCATGGGCCTGAGTGCAGACCCACACACCCCTCTTTTCTCCCTCAGGTACCCCCTGCTACTGTCCTGCACCCTGCTGCTGTTGTGGACCCTGCTGCTGTCATGCACCCTCCTGCTGTCATGGACACACTTCCTGACGCAGCCCCTGCTCCTGACCCAGGCCCACACACCCCACCAGGCACATCTGACGACTCTGTACCTGTCGCGAGGGAAGCACAACATTCATCGCCTCCACAACACACCTTCTCCCTCTTTTCTCCCACAGATCTCGTGTATCTAGACAGAGTTGCCCCCTCCCCCCGAGCGGCCGGCTCATCCACGCCCTCGCCGTTATGTCCCACATGTGGCATTCACCGCCCGTTCTGCCTCACATGTGGCACGCAACTCTGCCAACCTCCAGCCTCCTGCCGCGCCCGGAGGGGAAGGGGAGTATTGTAGTGGATTCCTCCCCTACAAGCAACGAACCTTCTCGAATTCCCCAGCCTACGCCTCCAGCGCCGCCCACGGAGCGGGGGTCAGCTATCTACCCACGCCTACCCCCGCCTCATAAGGCCTGACCACCGCTGTGACCACTCCTCTTTTTGCACAGTGCCACCTGCAAGCAACACCTCCTCCTCCGCGCCAGCCTTGCGGCTGCCGCTCCCGCCAGCGACCTTGGCGTCCCTCAAGCCGCGTGCCCTCACTCTGGGCACCCTCACCACCCAGCTCTCTCTACTCAGCGCTTATTACCATGCTACCTATCCAGCATCAAGCTGCATTGTACATCCAATACAATATTTATACAGTGAGCACTTTGTGAGTTTCCTTTCTCCATCCCATCCTGAGTGTGAACCAATATCTCATACCCCCACAACTCCAATCGGATTTGGGCCAATTGGAAGAATAGTCATGGGGTGTACGACGCCATTTACGATGACCTTCTTGCCCTGATCTTGTTTCAGGAATACCTCCCTTTTGAAGCTCTGGAGAGATCTCGAAGTTTCGATATTTTGAGTACAGCACTAGCTAATAATTCCCACCAGGAAACTTGTTTCGAGACTCCTTCAAAGCTTTGAAAAGTGCAGAATTGCATGTGTTAAAGGCGATATTCCTGAAAAAAGACCAGGGCAAGGTCATCGTAAATGGCGTCGTACATCCCATATTGCAGTTAATGCTCACTCGCTGTTTCCTGTCCTGTAACCACGCCCTAATCCATTTTAGAATATCACCTTTAATGCCATGAGCCTCCCCTTTTCGTATTAGTCTTTCGTGACCAACAATTCAGTGGAGTGGCTTGGTTGGAAATGGTACGATAAAAGTACGAAAAATTAATCGTACTTTTGTACCGTACCGAACTTTGAAAAAAATATCGAGCCGTAATATCAAACAGAACTTTTATCACCCTCATAACCATACTATACCGTACTGCATGCCTCCTTACTGCTGGTCCAGCAGTAAGGCGTATCACATGAGTTTTACTCTTATCCTCTTCATCACTGATCGGCTCGTTAACCATTTGGGCAGTCGGTCACGTCTCTGTTATGCAGTTGGCAAGTACTGGGCATGCACTGACTCCTGAAATTATCTGATTCTCTTAACCTGCTCCACCCCCTCCTCTGTCTATTTAACCTCTCTTTTGATACTGGTCAGCTGCCTCACTTATGGAAGACTGCCACCACCATCCCAGTCCCTAAACCAGGCAAGCAAGATGAATATCGTCCAATATCCCTCATCACTTGCTTCTCAAAGATGATGGAGCGCATGATATTCCACTATGAGGGCCTGGGCTGCCACCATTTATGAGGACCACTACTGCCACCATTTATGAGGGCCTCTGTGTGCCAGTAACAATTCCTTTTACTCTCATACTTATTACCATTGGTAGCGTGACGAGAGGAGGCTCGTGGGTAGATGTAATGATAGTATCAAGCAATAGGGAAGAAATAACGTTAAATACTGTAGGTAAATAATAGACACAATTATACAAATACAAAATTTATTTAAACATGAATATGAAATTAGGAGAAAGAATTTATTTGTACCAACAGACGAAATCTAGTACTAGGCCCTCAGGCTCAACATACTCACACCACTACTGGGTGGACATACTCAATAACACTTCCAACCCTACTGGGTGGACATACTCAATAACACACAACTCTTATAGTCACTTAGCACCATAAAGACCAGGGCAACTGCCACTACAACACTCAGTCGTCAGGGGTGATACTCAAGCAACAGCCATGGGGTCCAGCCACCATGGAGTACTTTCCGACGAACTCTGGAGATCCCAGTGGATTAATTCCACCACACAAATAGCCCTACTGAGTTAGACACTCATCCACCAATGATGGGGGCTGGTAGTGGTGTGTGGTTTGGTGATCCGGGGTCACCTCGCAGGCCGAGCGTTAGGGCCAGACGAGCCAGCTATGGGGGCTGTAGGTAGTCTGAAGTGTCTGACGGCCGGGTCTCACGAAGGTAACTGATCCTACTGGACCTCGGACATCTCCCCAGACATAGTGGATACAACATCCACTCTACAGACACGGCCTAGGCTGCGTTAGGGACCTGTATGGATGAAGGGACGGGCACTCACTAACGGTGACAACAACATCACGTTTCAGGGGACGTTAAAGACGTAAATATGACTTCACTCAGAGCATATCAACTACGTTACTGTAACACTTGCACAATCAACTATTAATTGGGTCAAATCACTTAAAGAAGGGCGAATTACAACACAGCGTGGAATGGCATACCTGTATGGATGAAGGGACGGGCACTCACTAACGGTAGAAATGCCCGAGGGGCCCTCACTCAAAACAGACCAGGGAGCCCACCTACTTCTATTCCGATGAATTAATTTACTGTACACTCTGACGCTGAAACTGAGACTATGATCTCAGTTTCATTCCCTACTATTATCTTCACTAACAATGCTCTGACTCAGCTATCAAAAGCAAAATTAAATTGATTACAAAGGGTTGGATGGCAACAGGTCCCAACATACAGCGTCTGCTACTAAATCCGTGGATTATATTCAAAGTTCCCTCTAAACAAAGGCGGGGAAACAGAGAAAACAGGGGACGTTTCCACTGGGGGACTCAGAAGGTTTTGTGGACGTTTGAGCGTAATATGAATCCTTAAGGTTTTCAGGTTAGCCGTTATCACGATCATGACACCACCGCCTCCAATGGAAAATTGAAGCCCACCTGCACCCTGACCTCTATGGTTTTCGCCCCGGAAAGAGTACTGCTCACTGCATCGCTCACTACATGGCAAACACCTCCGCCAAAACCTCCCTCTTCGTCGACTTCAAGGGTGCTTTTGATAAAGCCAACAGTGAAGTGATCCTTGAGGGCCTCACTCACATGGATGTGAAGGGCAAACTCCTCACGTGGATTGCTGACTGTATAGATATGTAAATACCAAGATATGTGAACACGCCTGACGCCAAGACTCTGTTACCATTCATTGTACCATTTATTCACATGTCTGTATTACTACATATTATTATAGCATGTTTGATATCTATGCTTATGTCTAATGCCTATGTTCACTTACTATGTCCCGATATACTATGTCTGTACCGCGCTAGTCGAGTAATTAGAAGACCTCATTTATTGTCCTAGTAATGTCTAGCAACTCTCCTTGCCTAGCTAGCTAATTTCCCTCAGATCGGCTTCGGCCTGCCTACGACGAGGAGTTCCTTGTGCTGACTCCTGTTCCTGTACCGGTTGGTTATCCTGCCAAGTCTTGTACACTTATTGAATATATCTACTGCTCGTGCTATTGGAGTTTGAAGAACCTTGTCTAGGATTTCATCACACCACACTGACTACCTCTCCCATCGACAGGCCCGTGTCCGTTTTCAGGGCCACTACTCTAAGATCAGGGACCTTGATCTTGGCACGCCTCAGGGAGGTGTACTCAGCCCTACACTCTTCAATGTTCTCATGAACTCCATCTGCCGCCTCAACGTCATCTTTGCTGAGCGCGCCCTAGACGGTCACATCATAAGCTACGCTGATGATATTCTCCTCCAAATTACTACAGTGCAACATGAACAACCTATACTCTCCACGTTCGCCCGGACCTGTCAAACACTCGGGCTAGTCATCTCACACACTAAAACCAAGTTCATCTCACGCTTCCGGCGTCAGACACCACTGATTCTGCAAGGACAAGACATCGATCAAGTACGCACCTACAGGTACCTTGGTCTACCTGTGCGAGCCACTACCAGAGCCACGACCTCCGCTGTCGCCGCCCACGTCATCTTCCAGTGCCGCCAACGAACGAGGCCCCTCCAGTCCCTCACTCACGGCCTCAAAGGAGCCTCTGTCAGGGTCCTACGTCTCATGTACATTGCCATCGTCAGAGCTGTCATAGATTATGCCTCTCCTGTCCTTGTAGTTGCCTCCCAGCGCGAGAAACAAAGCATAGAGAAAATCCAAAACAGAGCGATGAGACTCATCCTCGGCTGCCCTATGACCACCAGAATAGAAGTCATGCAGCGCGAACTAATCCTGCTTCCCGTCTGCGATCGAATTACTGCTCTCAATGCCATCCTTGGTGTTAAACTTCTTCGCAGTGAGCAACCGACTCCCCTGTCGCGCTCACTGAACTCACATCTTAACACCCTCCTGCGCCGGCCTGTCCCCATTACTTTCCCCCCTCCCTCTCAACTCTGGCCCGTCCACACTGCTGCTGACATCCTGCGTTATCACCTCTACACCCCCTCGACCTCTCTCCCTCCCGAGTACACTCATCCGCCTCTACCGCCGTGGACCTCCCCGTGTGTTGATGTTGTCGTCCACACCTTCCCTGGTCGTAAATCCACCCAACTGAGGTATATGCTCAAACTTAACTGCCTTGAGCAGATTAATGATGTCGCTTCCTCTCTAAAGACCTCCCACCCTCCTATCCTCGTCTACTGTGATGGGTCTGTTACCACGCTGGGCAGCGCTGGGGCAGCTGCATGGATTCCTGAGCGCCAGGCCTGCATGAAAATAAGGGTCCACGACTGGGCCTCCTCCACTGATGCTGAAAGCATAGCCATCCTCGCGGGCATTCATGAGGGGGCGACCTATGCTCGCACTGAACGCCGGAACCTCCTTATAATCGGTGACAGCACTTCTGCGCTAGCGAGGCTCAAATTTCCCTCCCCCTCCTCCCCTGCCGCCCAACACACCCTAGCCGCCGTTGCCGGGCTAGAACAAACTGATGACATCCGTGTCAAGTTTCTTTGGATCCCGTCACATATAGGAATAACTGCCTGTGACACTGTTGATCGGCTTGCCAAAGAAGCTACACAAGAAGAAGATATTGAAGCCACTCTCGCCCTCTCCCTGAATCATCTCAAATCTCGCATACACGCCACACAACGAGAGGCATTCAAAGAAAATTGGATACACCTGAAACAACGGGGTAGCATCACACTATGCCACTATGACGCTGTAACCGGTGACGACAACCGCCACTACAAAGAATATCAATCCCTGACTCGATCTCAACAGCTTATATACATGAGACTGCGCCTAGGGTACAGGTACCTATGGGAGTACATTGGCAACCCTGAGCCTCACCGCACTGTTTGTAAACTTTGTGGCCAACCCGACTCTCACACCCTCTCTCACTACATCCTCACTTGCCCTATGACCTCCTCCTATAGGTCCCCAGCCGTTACCAACACCTCTTCCCTCCCAGACCAGATATCCCTCCTCCTAGTCACAGGCCTGGCATTTGACATTATTAGGGACCTGCCACTCTTTGCCATAAACAGATAAAATGTACCGGGAACTTTCCCCCCACACACTCATCATTCTCTCACTTTATGTAACTTGACAAAACCTATGACCCTTCAGGCTTTTACGCCCTTAATGTACGAGTCATAAAGGCAAGTATGAACTTTTCATACTTCCCTGTTGGGCGCTGTAAACGCTTCTGCGCTTCACCTTGCACAGGATGTAAGGGGGTGCCCAATAAACTAGCCCCCTCGGGGGCAAATCTGAAATCTTAACTTGCTCCAATGTTGGTCAAGTCTGGTCTTGAAAGAGTTTGTGGGGTACGTGATGTTTGGTTCACACTCAGGACGGGATGGAGAAAGGAAACTCACAATGTGCTCTCTGTATACATATTGTATTGGATGTACAGTGCAGCTTGGTGCTGGGAAGTGGCAGCGTGGTTACAAGCGTGATGTAGAGAGCTAGTTGGTGAGGTTGCTCAGAGGAGGACCAGCTTGTGGGTCGCCATGCTCGCCGGCGGGAACGAGGACCGCCAGGGAGCGGCGGAGGAGGTGGTGTTGCTTGGTGCGGCTGTAGCTAGAAGAAGAGAGAGGTCACCACGAGGTCAGGTCTTATATAGCGGAGGTAGGCGTGGCTTAATAGTTGACCTCCGCTATGTTAGGCGGCGCTGGTTGACCTAGACCGCGAGGCATGCACTGTGGAATTCGCGGGGTCGGCTATCCAGCGACAAACAGCGTTTGTAGGGGAGAAATCCACTACAAGCTCACACTCGTTGCCATCACAACACTCCAGGATATTCCAGAGTTCACATTTCCCACTCCGAGAAAGCTTACCTTCTTCAACCTTGAGTTGTGCTCCTTGTGAGGACGTTACTCGGACTGGTTGAGGTTGCCAAGTGATTTGGCAAATCTGTGTCCACGAATCGCCAATTTCACCCCTAATGAGTAACGTAAACAGTTCAACTGGAAGTGTACGAGAACAGAACGGACCGGAAAAACCTTCACAAGTACAAATTGACAAAATTGTACTTAGTATACAAACAAGTGAAACAAGGATAATGTCACTAAAGATATACCGAGAATAACCAGCAGAGGTTAAAACAAGAAAACATACAGTGTAGTGATAGAAACACTATACAAGCAGCAGATTCAGTCAGTGGATATAAAAATACTGTGATGCAAACTTTTTTGCAATCATTCTGCCCTCTTTTACTTTAAAAGAAGTGTTTTATGTATTCATTCAGATAACAGATTGATAGATGGTGATTGATTTACTCAGAAATAGAACTTTAGATTCGTCTCCCAACGATCGAGTTGGTCAATTTTCTTTTGTTCATTCTTTTGTTTGACGGTTGTATTTTACTATCCTGAATCTATAATAAAATATTACTGTATATTTTAATGTTGCATGTATCATTTTCACAAACCTTGAAAAAATGTATTGATATGGAAAGATATAGGGTGCAATCTGGGTTTTTTCATGAGTGGTAACACGAACAGGTCGGTGAGCAGCAGACGGCGGTCACAGCACAGGCGCGGCCAGTCATCCACAGTCCTGTATAAGTGTGGGTCTTGTTGACTGTTCCTGTCACTTGTTGGCTGAAAAATAAGTAATAGCACAAGATGGATCGACATTTAAGGAATATCCTCGCCACTGCAATTCTTTGCAGCATCATGCACAATGGAAAGTAATATCCAGCTATATTAGAAACTCTAGAAGTGTTTGTTTTTGTATTAGAAATGCTTACTTGTCCTTGATAATGTGTGTTATTAACTTTTTATTGCATTCAGTTTGTGTAGTCTTGTGTTTGACGTTTTATATTGTGGGTGCAGTGGTTAACCGAAGTTATATTATTGCTATTTACTGCAAAAATGCAGTGTGGGTGTTAAGGTGTGGCGGCTCAAGGCCAACACACAAAAGGTTGTGGGTTATTTCCTGAAGGGGTTGAGTCACGGATCACGGGAAGGTTCTTCTGCGATGAAAACTAATAGATCTGAATGAACAGAGTAAAAATTGGAAGAGTATTAATTAGCGTCGGCATTCATGTTTTGAGCAACTGCATTCATAGACAGTAAGGTCATACAAATTCACTTTGTTTCAACAGTTATATAGACAGTAAACTACAGGTATCCAAACAACGGTAACCAGTGACACACCAAGAAAGCTGTTAAAAGCCAAACACAGATGAGACAAAAACAGTTTAAAAATGGTAATCAATCCCTGGGCTGACCGTGATGTGTGTTTTGACCAGAAGATGGCTTTCAGACCACCTGGAGTCCTCCCATGAAGTTTCAGAGGATGTATCTGATTAAGAGCGGGATACGGAGGTCATGTAGACTTGCGTCTTGAACATACATAAGGTTATCATGTTCATTTATTTTCATCGGGTTAAGTCCCTGAAAACCATTGGTTAAGTGAATTGGTCAATTTATAGTACAGGACATAATTCAATATTGGGTATTTTTTGTTGCGGTAATTATATAGGACTAACCCGCGGGCGAAATTTATTGAAAACAATTTTTAAAAACGCCGATTTTTCATTGTTCTATTATAGTGGACACTGTTGTAGTTTGTGGAAATAGGTTTAAAAACGGATATTTTTAAAATAAACGCTACCTAACATTTGTAGTTATATATATATATATATATATATATATATATACTTTAGAACATGAATCCCTAGGGGTTGACCAATATGTTTTTCCAGTGTATTTTGGTGTGTTTTAAACGAATCTGACCTTTATTTTTGGCAGAAATTGCTATTCCCCCCTCCCCCTCCAAACAATAATGGGGGAGAGCCTGGGAAATCAGGGTATTTGGGTGGGGGAGAAAGAGTCCTCTGGCCTAACAAAACCTAACCTAACTCCTAGCCAGGGGTGGACCCCCGGTAAGCTTAGCTTAAGCTACCCTAAATGTTTCAGTAGTTAAAAACTTTGAGGTGCGCCATGTCCGAAAGTACAATACCTTAGTTAGTAGTGGAAGGACCAGGGATACGTAAGAATTGGATAGAATAATCGTCTTTCTCGTAAAACTCTGCAATAAACTTAAAATAATTGTAGGAGCACAAACGACAACCAACCTCCACCACGGCCATTGTGAAACTGGTCAATTAAATTAAAATCATACCCAGGCTGCTTCCTTTGAGAAAAATCAAATGTGATTGGTTGAAAAAAAATTTTGTGATAAAATCGATACCTCAATGGTCACGACTGGATGACATGATTCAACATTACACCTTCGTGATAACATCTCACAGACGAAGACTGAAAACTACTTAAAATCAATTAAATTCGATTGTGACCCTATTATCCATTACCGTCATGTACACACAGCAACTCCCCGACTTACGACCTACTTGACTGACGAACACCCGGACATGTACCAAAAATTTGTCAAATTATGTATTTGAGTCCCAACGTCAGTGATTGCGCTGTGTATTGACAACATTTTCGTTTGTAATTCACTTTAAAATGGCTGGCAAGCTTAAAAGTGAGAGGTTTGTGGTGCTGAGAAGAAAAAGAGACACCCATTTTAGATTTTCTATGTATTATTTAAGCATTTTCGACTTACGACCTGGATTTGGGTCCCTAACCCCGTCGTAAGTCGGGGAGGAGCTCTATATATACAGTGGTAGCGGAAAGTTTGGGTGCAAGACGAATGTAAACAATTGTGACATTTAAATAGACATTTAAAGGGCTCATGACGTACCTTATTTGCCAAGCAATTTTCCTCTAAGCTTGATGACCTTCTCCAAACGTTGTGGGATGCATCTTGCCAGTTTTTCTACGTGTTGGGGAATGATATTATCCCAAATATCCTGTATTTCTATTTTTAGCTTCGCTACTGTCGAAGCGTCACGATCCTGAAGCTCTTTTTTAATGATATGCCACACGTGCTCTATGGGATTTAGGTCTGGTGAATTCCCAGGCCACTTTTTGAAGTAATCTACACCACAGTCCTCTAACCACTGGATAATAGATCGAGCTGTGTGAGCAGGAGCTCCATCTTGCATAAACCAGCTAGCGTTACACTTTTCAAAGCTTTCAGGCAGGTTATCACACAATAACTCGAAATAACTGTGCTGATTTACACTCATTTTTTTCAAAAAATACTAAATTGCCAACTCCACCAAATGCAAAGCATCCCCACACCATAACACTTGGAGCATGCTTTACAACTTTAGCTGTGTAGCGGGGGTCATTTGGGTCCGATCCTTTGGGACGCCTGACACGCTTGGACCTGCAGCCAGACGACACCACAAACGTTGACTCATCACTCCACAAGACTTGTTCCCAGTCTTCTAGGGTCCAATCCTTATATTTCTTACTAAAAGCAATGCAATCCCGTACATTTTTTGCACTTAAGAGGGGAAGAACTTTAGCACAACAACTGCCATATTGTAAATCTTTGAGTAAATGATCAGTAATACATCTTACAGACACGTCCTGGAGCAGTGCAGGGTTATTTTCCTTCAGTTTTCGAGCTGTGAGTATTGGATTTTTATCCAACTGCCTCTTTATAACCTTGGAAGTATGATTTTGTGTTTTCCTTGGCCTACCAGAGCGAGGCTTGGGGGTAGGAATATCCTCACCTCCGCCGTCTCTAAATTTCTTGATCCACTTTTGAACTTGGCGCACTCCTATTCCCACACGAGTGGCTATATCTTTACACTTATAACCCTCCTTATAGAGGGTTATAATAGCAACAATTGTGTCTCTTCCCAGCTCTGTACCACTTCCCATTACAGAGATATTGAGGCACAAACACAGAACAAAACGCAAAAAAACGACTAGTCCGTGTGAGAGAAGTTTACACACTGCACCCACGTGCTCACTGAAGCGACTAATCAGAGTTGCCATGTGGTGCGTATTGTCTCGCCTAAATAGTGGTACAAACCCTAGCATTGAAATATAGCGAAAGGTTTGGGCGGAAATTGGTATTTATCGTATGTTTTGATAATAGCGGAAAGTTTGGGCGCCTGTAATTTTGCGCCCAAACTTTCCGCTACCACTGTATGTGTATATATATATATATATATATATATATATATATATATATATATATATATATATATATATATATATATATATATATATATATATATATATATATATATATATATATATATATATATACACACACACACACACAGCTCCTCCCCGACTTACAACGGGGTAAGGGACCCAAATCCAGGTCATAAGTCGAAAATGCTTAAATAATACATAAAAAATCTAAAATGGGTGTCTCTTTTTCTACTCAGCATCACGAGGACCAGTGGCGTGTCGTGAGAAAAATGCTAGGGTAAGCAAATGACGCTTTCTTACTTGTAAAGTCACGAGATCTAAAAGAATTCTTTAGTAGATCACATACAGACTGTATGTGATCTACTGAAGAATTCTTTTAGATCTCGTGACTTTACAAGTAAGAAAGCGTCATTTGCTTACCCTAGCATTTTCTCACGACACGCCACTGACGAGGACTCTCACTTTTAAGCTTGCCAGCCATTTTAAAGTGAATTACAAACAAAAATTTTGTCTGTGTACTGACGTTGGGACTCGAAAATACGTAATTTGACAATTTTGGTACGACTGAGGCAGGTAGTACGTGTGGGTGGTCGTAAGTTGGGGAGGAGCTGTATACTGTACTGTTTGCATGTGTGTAAGTGTGCTATTAGTTTACTTTCGGAATTTTCCATAAAATTCCAGCTTTGGGAAAGATATTCCGAGGGGCACATTTTCCGGAAAATTCTGAAAAAAAAATCCCAATATCCCCTATACCCGGAAAATTCCCTGGATTGGGGATTTTTTCCGGGTTTGAGAGATGAAAATCAGGCACATTTTCTGGAAATTCTAAGAAAAGTTTTCCATTACCCAGGAAATTCCAGGGATGAGGGTTATTTTTCCGGGTTCGAGAGATGATGTAATGGGCAATTTCCGGGAACTGTTTTTCCGTTACCCGGGAAATTCCGGGATGAAGGGTTTTTTCCGACTTTGAAAGAGTCGTCTCGTTTCGTGAAAATCTCTCATTCCTGGAAGTGTTCTGCACCGATTGTTCCGGGTAACGGGGATATTACTGTACACTGGTCCCTCGGTTAATGAACACAATTCGTTCCAGAAGGTCGTTCGTTAACCAAAAATGTCTTTAACCGAATCCATTGTTTCAATGGGATTTTGGGTAATTGGTTCCAGCTCACCGAAAAGTACATACAAAGTAAAAAAAAATTGCAGTAAAGTTCACTTACTTTGAGGTGTGTTTGTAGAAGGCTCCTGGTTGATGATGATGGGAATTAGAAATGGGGGTGGAGAAGAAGGGAGAAGAGAAGGAAGTGGGGATGGAGGAGAATTTATCACCTTTCAGGAGACTCATGCTTGATGCGTCATTTCACCAATAAAATTTTAAGTTCACTATGTGTAATTCAAGATTATTTTCTTTAAATCAACACTGCACTGCACTATATGTTATCAATATGATAACTAAAGTTCAGAATGACCAATAATTTCAATGAAAAATGCAAAAATATTCAAGACACCAACAAAATAGGTGCTCTCCACCGTTTCAAAGTCTCAACTGATGCCTTGTGAGCGAATCACGCATCTGATGGGTGCACAACTAACTAGTTCCCTGTACTGCATATATTATCAATATGTTAAATAAATGTTAAAATGACTAATAATTTTAATATAAAACAGGCAAAACTATTAGAAAACACAACTTTATTGATATTTACTCCATTGGAAAAGAATGTAAACATGGAACATATTACTGAATTGGCAGTGTTATCGCCGCTGGCTTTATCGTTGATGTCAACAACCATGTGCCTCCCCCACCCCACACGCGGCCTGTTACCACACCAGATGTAGCGACTGGAGGGGCAGTGTTTACCACCGGGAGTGTCATCACCACTGGCGTGAGCGCTGAGAGGGTGTCATGGATCTCATGACACAGATCGCCCTCTCGAGTGAGCCCCCCCCCCCCACCACGCGACCTTTACCTCGACAGATGTGGGGGGGGGGTGTTTACCGCCGGGAGTGTTTTCACCGCTGGCGTCAGCACTAGTGTCAGTGCTGACGTTTTGCTGCCTTACCCAAACAAAGATTAGGGGGTGGGCAGTGTTTACGGCGGCGTGGCCACCTGGACTCTTTACCACCGGGACTCTCATCGCTACTGGCGTCAACACTAGTGTCAGTGCTGACGTTTTTGCTGCCTTACCCGAACAAAGATTAAGGGGTGAGCGGTGTTTACGGAGAAGAGATCATGACTCTGCTAATGTATGGTTTAAAAGGCGGCGTGGCCACCTGGACTCTAGGACACTGCCCCCTCAAGTGATGCTGTGAGGATCAACACTCTGCTAGCAGTGAACAACAACTCCCAATCCTGGCTGAGTTTTGTACTGGAACAATTTACACAGAACTATCTTCCCTTGGAGCACCATACTGGTTCGCATTGACCCGCACTTGTAAGTACAGCCAAATTGATGACATACCCCTCAGTACTGAAATATTGTGGACTAATTATGCCCACTCGTTCCTGCCTTATCTGGAGCAATAAGACAATGCGGAATGAAGTGTAGCTAAGATTAATAGAGTTATGAACTTTGTATCATGTCATTATGCTCAATAATCAATTATAATTAAGATAAATTGTGTGAGACTAACTAATTATGTATCAGATAGATCACCATGTAATATTAATGAACGCCTTGTTGTCTGCAGGTTTTGACCACATCAATAAATATTGAATGCGTCAAAAGACTGGTTTCAATCATTCCCTTCGACTTGCCCGTCACCTGAACGTCCTTAACTAAGGCGTTTACAGGCAGACTGGGCCATCAGCTGCCCAACTGATGCTCACAACAAAACGTGATTTTCGTAAGGATTTCATTAATCAAATTTTTGTTCGTTAACCGAATTGAAGAATCTTATGGAAGGTAATTCGTTAACCGAGGGACCACTGTATAAGGTATTGGCCAGTAGGGTTAAGGCCGATATAAGAAAAGCAAAGAAGAATAGTAATGAACTGAAGGTAGCATGGGAGGCAAAGTTAAACCCCCAAGGGATTCTTTCAAATATATCAAACGAAAACTCGAGACAAGATTGGACTAATACCGGCGAGCTTACTGATAACGACGGAGAAATGAGTAATAATCTGAACAGGTATTTTTCAACAGTTTTCATCGCCGAAAATTTAAACATGATGACAGGTATCCAGACACCGACTATATAACAAGATAGTGAAGAAAAGAGATTAAGCGAGATAGTAGTGACTTGTAACGATGTTAGTAAGCAAATAGACAAACTTAAGCCTTGTAAGTCACCATGTCCCGATGAGATATTTGCCAGAGTATTAACCCTTAAACCCTGGGTTAGGGTGCTGCTGGCAGTAACCCCCCTTCCCCGCCTGGGGATGAATCGAGAAACAAAAATCCAAAAAAATTAAAAAATATAAATAAATGAAAAAGTAATACAAAAGAATAAATGGCGGGAAAATAGGCGAACGTTCTGGAACGTCACCCGGTTCCTAAGGGTTAAAGGAATGTAAGGAAGAGCTTAGTATGCCCTTAGCAAATTTTTTAACATGTCATTAAAAATGGGTGTAGTGCCAAAATCCTGGAGGATAGCGAATGTGATACCGGGTACCTATTTTCAAGAAGGGAGATAGATCACTATCCTCTCACTACTGTCCAATCATTTTAACATCAATTGTAGGCAAATTGCTTGAACCAATACAGTAATTTTAAACCCTATTCGAAATCACCTGGAGAAGCACACACATTATGAATGTGAATCATGGTTCATTGATCAAGTTCTACTAACATAAACTCATAAAATTCGTCCGTCATACCAATTGAACCCTCGGTATTCTCTCATTCACACTCTTTGTATTTCAGTTAACCAAAAGAGACATAAAACATATCTCAAACTCATTCCTGAACCTCTAGTCCGCTCTTGTTTGAAGTGTGCAAGGTGGGCCGAGTTGGTTATTTAAGATGGGCCGAGTTGGAGGTACACCCTTAGTGTATCCTTCCATGCCGAGTAGATTCCTCTGATGGACTCCCTTTGACTGACTGTTTAGGTAATGCATGGTTCCATTCTAGCACTGCCATCAAAGCCATAGGTCCTTAGGCTGTATTCAGAGTTGACATACCCAACAGTGTGCTCAGTCATTAGGAACCCCAAGCTCACGGTGGCAGGCGCTGTTCAAGAATGTGCTTCAGGCACTACGATGGGTAAGATCTCAATTCACTGGGTAGGGCTACCAACATGTGAAAATGGGCAGGATGGCTGCTAGTTGGTATGCCATTAGTCAGCTAGCACATGTAAACAAACTGCACTTGATTTAATATGTTTCAGAATGTTGATATTATTACCTTCTTTTTTTACTTCATTTCTGTTACCGGACATAGACCATGGCCTCATAGCCTATGGTACTTTGGCAAATTAAAAAAAAAAATCACTGAGCAATGTTAAGTGCCAAACTTGAGAATACAGTGCAATATAACGGCTAATAATCCATTCATGCTAAAATCAGACATTTGGGATACAGTACAGTAGTAAAGAAATGATTTTGTCAATTTGCCAAAATAGTTAAGGCACTGTCTAGTGTATCAGCAGGTGACTTAAGGATTTGTATTTGTCAATTACATTTTTGTTTCACCTTAGTTTTTTTTTTTTTTTTTTTTATATTATCCAATTATGCAAATAATGGTATTTCAAGTTCCTTTTATTTACAGCCTGTATGTCTGATCTTTTTTGCAGAAATAATTGCAGATTTCAGAACAATTATGTTCTTAGTATTTTTTAATCTTTGGATTACATTTTTTACTCAATTGACCGAGTTTTATAAGTGCTTTGCAAACAGCACCACTTACAGTATTTACCCAGTATGTATGTTTATGCATTCATATGTGACCAAATGCTTATAATGTATAGTACTTTCATATGTGTATAGAACAAGTAATTTTATTGTACTCTAATTTGTTTATGGCAGGAAGACCATTTAGTAGTCTTTTTCTATGACCCTTCGTTTATAATGCTATTTGGTCAGAAATATACAAATATGATTTGAAATTTATTTTAACTTTATCATGAATGATCTGCCTTACAGGCTTAGCAGTGACCTGCAGCAGAGAGAATGTTTGGGGACAAACAACGTATATGACTTGTCCCCAGCCAGGTGACTCGCCTGAGCAAAAGTACTGTTGTGGACCAAAGGAAGGGCGCTCCTGTTGTGACTCTATTTTTGGTGATTTTGACGATGACGATATCCAAAGAATCGTTAGCAAGTAAGATTACTTCATTTAATTTTTATAAACTGTGTAAACTACAAACCCAAGAATTCAGATAAAAATTACAAAGAACTTTAATGAATTGCATGAATAGTAATTATAGGTTGCAAATGTCCTTAAAAGTGTTTTATCATTATTTTATTGGCTTTTTAGTTTCTGGTATTAAACCCCTGATTTCCACCTACCTAAACTTAAGCACATCACTCAGACAACCCACCACACACCTGCCAGTTCAGCCATGAATCTCAACTTGACCATGTCACCCCAGAAAAGCCCATGCATATACTCAGTTGATAGTGATGATGTCTTGGATAGTGATGATGTCTATCAGGTTTCAGCTAAATTCATACAGAAATACTGTACTATGTGAGTTGTTGCAGTGACAAGTTTCAGGTCAACACACACAATTGCGCTTATGACCTGACAATATGTCTTAAGTTTTCCACCAGTGGGAGTGGCATTGGCTACATATACAGTATACAGTGGTCCCTCAGTTAACGAACACATTCGTTCCAGAAGGTCGTTTGTTAACCGAATCCATTGTTTCAATGGGATATTAAGTAATTGGTGCATATATTATCAATATTTAATGTTAAATTGACTACTGATTTTAATATAAAACATTCAAAAATATTAAAAAGATGAAATTTATTGAAACGGGTGTATTTACTCCATTGGAAACGAATTTAAACTTAGAACAGATTACTGAATTGGCAGACTGGGCCATCAGCTGATGCTCACAACAAAACGTGATTTTCGTAAGGATTTTGTTGATCAATTTTTTTTTCGTTAACCGAATTGAAGATTCTTATGGAAGGTATTTCATTAACCAAAATTTTGTTAACCGAGGCGTTCGTTAACCGAGGGACCACTGTACCTGCTTGGATTGGTTTGTGATCACTGGCTACATCAGAGTGAGTTGTGTATGATAGATTAAAACCAATACTCTTGTCTAGAACCCCGCAATAGATGCGTTGGCTCATTATTATGATTTGAACATCTTCATATGCTCTTAGTAATGAGATAAGTCTCCTGTCATTGGTGTTGGGGTCCCCTAATTTCTTGTGTCTAGTGTTCAGGTCACCAATTAGGACAGTGGGTTCAGTATATACGAAGTCTGGGAGATCTGTGCAGTGAAGTTGATCTGAGGGAGCATAGGTGTTCAGCACATTGAGTATGGAGTTGCCCAGGTAGATAGTGATCCTATGATATTGGAATTTGGTAGTCTTTTTTGGTACAAGAGGTACATGTGGTACCAATTTCTTAACAGACATTAGACATGTGTGAGTAAAACTACGATCATAATACTGTACAGTACACATAATTGGGCAGACTGAGTGGGAGCTTACCATTAGATATGAAACACTTCTGCAGGCATACAATATTGATATCCTCAGTTATAACTTTGTGGTGTTCATAACCCATGGAGTGTCTTTATAGATTGGTGATGTGTTATCAAGAACTGGGAATCTCGGTCAACACTCCTAGTGCTTGAACATGCTACCAAGCACTGATTAGATAAACCTTCACAAAAGTCTCTCACTGTCCTAGATTCATTCATAATCTGCTCAGTGATGTCTTAAGCAAGGTTGTTGTCCTTGTTGCATATTTGGTTGGTACTAAGAGCACATTTACTAACAGACGTTTCTAATGTGATTTTTGCTGAGTAACCATTCCCTAATCCATTCAGGATTATATAAATAATAAGAAAGTAATATTTTCCCCATTTAACAGGTCATCAGTTTCAGAAAATAGTGTCTCAGCGTCAAGTCTGAAAACAAAGTCCAAATTTCGAGGATTTTTGAAGTCGTAAGTTAATAAGTAGCATACAAAATTACAGTACAGTATACCCAATCTTGACAAGTTTTCCATTTGTTCACCCTCTTAGATATTATTATTGAACCTGAATGTACTTTTAGTTCATTTATTTACAGTACTTGTACAGTATAGTTTTTTTTGTTGTTGCTTGTGTGCATGACAATAAAAAAAAAATTTTCATCTACAAATTGTTGAAGTTGTATCTTACACAAAATGTTTTTCATAAAAAAAAATATAATTAGTAGTGTTTTGCTTAGACTTGTTATAGGGGTTAAAAAGCATTGTAGAACTTACGGTATTCATTTATTGAGAGTTAATGTTCAGTGGTGGAGGAAGAGAATCAAAGGTTGCATAACTATTCTTTAGAAAAAGGGGGAATATCAAATAAATCGATGTTACACAGATGGGGTAAATATTGATACCCAAAATTGCACATGAACTGCTTTACCATGGGATTTGGGTGTCATTGCAAGAATTACCAAATGGACAGAGAAAACCAGTTCTTATTGTGCCTTTGAAAGGTTTTACAGAAGGTAAAATGTTGTTAACTAAAAAGAGAAAACTTAGATTTTTTCCATTCAGAACACAAATGGTACATATGTAGTTCTGCAAAAATTAGTATTGGTGTATAAAACAGAATTATTCACTGTGCTTGACTTCCACCTGCACAAGATTCAGGTGTTTAACAATATATACAGTAGATTTCAAATATGAAAGTTGTAACTCTTTAACTACTGAAGCTATATGCTCTTCAAAATTCAGTTTAAAAGAGCCAAAATTATTTCCGCTTTCACTCCTCTTATTTCCTCAGATGAGAGTAATGTCATTTTTGCCATCATTCAGCTTTAAATTTACTCCTACCTATCCAAATCTTAATACATATCAGACATCAAGGATTTCATTACCTCCTCAGTATTTTCAAAATTTATTATTTTCATGGCGGTTTATCATTGGCATAGAATTGGTTGGCAACACCATGAGCAAGTGCTTAATAGTACTAAATCGTTTCAATTGAATGGTGCTTCCTATAGGCTGACTGGAGTAGAGGAATCATTCCATTTCTCTCGAACAGAGGAAGTAACTGATCCAGCATAGCATGCTCTATGATCTTTGATAAGAGTGAGATTGGAGACTGGACGACTATAACATTTTCAGTATCAAGACCAGGTTTCTTAAAAAGTGGATGCAACAAATCTTATTTCTCAGATCACACAAAATAACCCTCTGCAAAGCAATAATTTATGATTATACAAATAAAGTCTGCTCATGGTTATAAGCAAGTGGTACCTTAGAAACATGTACTGTGTAGGATCAATACAACAAAGTCTTCCTCTAATCCTTGATATAGTGCAGAATGTTGTTCACCCCTCGGTTGAAATTCAACAAAAAACTCATCATTTACAAAAACACCATCAAGGTGTAATGACAAAGGCAACTGAGAGCCCTACTAAGATGTGGGTAAGCAAAAGGGAGTCTACTAAGGCATGACATGCTTTATGAATGTTAAAATCAGTGGTGGGCACAGCTAAACAAAAAGTTAGCTTCGCTAACCACTAATCTGCTAACTAAAAAGTTAACTTTGCTAACGCTAAACAGCTAAAAAAAATTAGCGGAAGCTAACGCTAACCGCTAACTTTTATTATAAGAATTTATTTATTTATTTTTTTCTTCTAAAACCCTTAAAATCAGACCTAGAGAGCTGAAATTTTCGTATGTTGTCTTGTAGCTTAGACATAGAGCTTTCCAAAAAGGTATAGCATGTCAAGATCAGATGATGATCAATGTGTACACAAATAATTAAATGAACAAATGAAATTAAACATTAGTTTACATTCAAGTTTCAACACACACTTTATAATCTTTATTTACTGTACGAAAAGACAAAGTATTAAACGAATCCAAAAACTATATTACTGTACAAGTGATCGCGGGCACCTTCGTGCCCAGTGAAAGTTTGAATGCTCGTGCTTGGCTAGCGTACAGCGAATGAGGGTGCGCCAAGTCCGTAGACTTGAATCGTTTTCCATTGTAAATAAAATGGTTAATTAATGCCTTCCTAAAGAAACCATCGACATGGGACCAGGTTTGTTCCACTCTACTAATTTTTTGCGATTTTTCCACCAAGTTTGATGAAAAACGGTTGTGCCGTTTCGGCTGCCCAGAACAGACAGACACACACACACACATGTGCGCGCGCCTATTCCTATAGTATATTAGATAGCAAATAGCATCATGTCAAGATCAGATGATAATCAACTTATCAAGGTGTACACTGTATACAATTTCACAAATAATTAATTTGTACAGTCGACCCTCGTTAGTTTGGACCCCTTTATTCCGGATTTCAGATAAATCAGACGAAATCTGAACTGTCCGTATCAAATTTCTGGTTCTGGGATTGTCCCAGTTGCAATTTCAAATTCTGTGTCACTTCTAAGGAATAACGAAGTCTCTGGTGAACTCTAAGATTAAGAGAAAACGGACGACTCAGGTGTCCTGAAGTGAGAGAAAACGGACTCCTATGACGGGGCACTCAAATAAACATACACATAGCTATATAATGCATTATTATGCAATGTTAACCCCTAAATCAGTTAATCCGGACAATCGGCTAGAACGGACACCCTTCCCCCCCTATTAGTCCGTTTTAACGAGGGTCGACTGTATTCTCATACAACCTATCGGCATTATTCATGTAAATTTGCAATACCAACCACATACACATTATAGAAGTGCACTTTTATATAACTTATTGTTGGTCTTAGTACAAGATGTTGGCATTCTTCTTATCCCTTGACTTAAGGACAAAGTAGTCATCCAGGTGGGGCCACGGGCTCTGAGACTCCTGGCCCTCAACCTGAGCAGCCTCCGCCTCAGCGGCCTCACTCACAGCCACTGCAGGCACCTCAACACTGTCAACAGGCCCACCTGGCCCAGCTTCGTCAGGCGGAACAAAAACATCTTCACCTTCCATAACAATAAGTGATAACTTGCGCTGCAGTTGCTGACACTGTAAGACTGCTTAGACTGTCTGTAATGTGACAACGTCGTAAGTGAACTGAACTCAGAACTGCGGAATTACACAATGCTGCTCAGCTGCTGCAGTGCGCCGTCGACAAATCATGCTTTGTCACGTTTAAACGTACTAACACGCAGTCAGCCAAGCGTGCCTGACTGGCTGTTGGAGACACTCGTCGCTGCGTCACACTCTTACAACAGACAGGAACACACGTGTATAAATTTTGTTACCGGACTTAAATTTAGCGGAAGCTAATTGGTCTGCTAATGGTTTCCAAAGTTAGCGAAAATTCTAATCCGCTAACGAGAAAGTTAGCTTCGCTAATTAGCGGTTAGCGGAACCATGCCCACCACTGGTTAAAATTGGCACGCAGTTTAAAAAATTGCTGTTCTGACATGAGGGACGCTGCAGACATATAAGTGGCCTCGAATGAGGGACATCTCAGTTTTAGGGTTAATGCTAAGTTTGATGAAAGCTGTCTCAGTAGAGCAGGAAAAAGTCGAATGTTGAAGGCTGAATAACAAATGTCACTTGATGGAAGATCTTCAAATAAAGTACCCTTGTTTTGCTCTGCCAGGAGGTAAAACTGGCAGCAATAGAAATTAATAATCTGTACAAAACTCTATGCTTTAAAAGAGTAAACAGGATTAACATATGCAATTGATGCCTAGGTGTTCAGGCAAAATGCCATAAATGCCTATTTTTGCTTGTTAAAATTTCTAAAGTACAATTGCTGATTTTCGTGTATTTGATATCATTCTGCGTTAAGAGAAACTCCTACATTTTTTTTTTAACTACTCCAGGGTATTTAGCTATCTTTTAAAAAAATTAAAAGATCATGCTCTTTTCCATGAAGTACAGTACTTAATGTTAAAATTGAAGTTTTTTTAATAGTGCTCTGTGTTGAGAGAGAGAGAGAGTACCCTGTATATCCCAGCACAGCAGTCAGTCCTCTGCAGCCCGGACCGTACTGTTTGAGTCAATCCGTTCTCTTTCAAACACTGCTGGACACATTACACTTCTAATGCTAAAGTGAGTACTGGGTACTTGTACTGATTGAAAATTTAAAAATTTAGTTAAAAGTGGGTATAGAAACACATTCCCCTCCCCCCCACCTGTAAATTAAGGGTTTTCACTCATAAAGCACAGCACAAAAAATTACTAGTGACTGCAAATTTCTACCTATCATATCCTCGAATATCAGGGTCTACCTGCACTCCTCATGGAAATTTACTTTTTGTACTGTTACAATAAATTTTGTATAGTTCCTTACATCATTTACAAAAATACTCTGTACAGTATTCATTGTTTATGGATTTTATAGTTGTTAATTGTATACAATTTTAGTTTCTGCAGTTTCTAATATTTAACAAGAGAAATAGTAGTTTTGGCTTTATCATATAAGATTACATTTACAGTACCGTATATACTCGTGTGTAGTTTGAGTTTTTAAGACCAAATTTTTAGGCAAAAAATTGGGGGTCATCCTATACATGCGTAATAGTTTTGTTAGGTTGAACCCGTGCATGATGGGAAGGGCGAGGAGCAACTTTTAGCTTCAGACATGAAAAAATTTACCATTTACTGCCAGTAAACAATGGAAACATAAAATATGTACCAATTAGTAATGAAAAGTTGTGCAGTTCCTTCAGCAAATGAAGCTCACCAACTTACAATAGGCTAAATTACCTTACAACGTGCTTTCAGTAGTCTGTGCTGAAGTTCTTAGCACAGGCTAACTTATCATATCATATACGGTATCACAGTTCTCATTGATCTACAAAAACTACCGATAATAAAAACCTTTTTGATATTTCACACTTAATATAATACCCGGTAATCTACTTCAACCTCCTATTGTTTACAACGACGCATGACGCACCACCAGCTGTTGCGTGTATCAGCTAGACGGTACACGTGATTTTCGAATCGTTTTCAGTTAAAAAACTGTAACATCACATGTATATGTTACCTTAACTGTGCCTGAATGAATATATTCTCGGAAATAAATAGTAGTTTTGCTGAAACGTGATGTATTTTAATGTAAAATAGGATAAAATACATGACGAAAACAAAAGATTTTACCTAACCTTCCGATGTTCAAGAGAAGTTACTCGTTTTTTTAATAGTTTTTGGTTAAAATACTGTTATATTACAATGGTATTCTATTCATACTGTGCTTGATATAATGCATTCACGGAAATGAAATATTTTTGCTGAAATGACATACGTATTACAGTGGAAAGTGAGATAAAATCGTGACGAAAACAATGACTTTCGCATTCTTTCGTTCAAAAGATGTTACCGTAATCGCTTTTCGAATGGTTTTCAGTTAAAAAACCGTTGTATTACAATAATATTCTATCCTAATTGACTTGAATAAATATTACGATACCATATTTCTGAATATTTTCATTAAAATCCATCCAAATCATTTTCCTTGTCATCGTCTGCAGCACCAAATAGCTTCTCCCAGTCCTCTCCTTGAACAGGGCTAGAGGGTACGTGTTTTTCGAATCGTTTTCAGTTAAAAAACTATTACATCACACGTATATCTTACCTAAACTGCGCCTGAATGAATACAGTATATAATCTCGAAAATAAATAGTAGCTTTGCTGAAACGTGATGTATTTCAATGTAAAATAGGATAACATACATGACGAAAACAAAAGACTTTACCTAAGCTTCCGATGTTCTTGAGATGTTACTCGTTTTTTTAATAGTTTTCGGTTAAAATTCTGTTATATTACAATGATATTCTATTCGTACTGTGCTTGATATAATACATTCAAGGAAATGTAATATTTTTGCTGAAATTACGTACGTATTACAGTGGAAAGTGGGATAAAATCGTGACGAAAACAATTACTTTCGCTTTCTTTCGTTCAAAAGATGTTACCGTAATCGCTTTTCAAATGGTTTAGTTAAAAACTGTTGTATTACAATAATATTCCCTCCTAATTGACTTGAATAAATACTTGAATGGAAATATACAATATTTTTGTTGAAACTACTCGCGTTTCAGTGTAAAGTGTCGTAATAATAAATGGTAAACACTTTGCTTTCGGCACTCGTGTTTCAGGTACGGCGAGCCTCAGTTTATAGGACGTAGAGCGTTTTTACTGAAGGTTTTGTTGTTCCAATACCCTCAAAAACGTGGGTCGAACTATAAACGAGGAATATCATAAATTAACGATTTCTTGGTCAAAAAATCGGGATCGACCTATAAACGAGGGGGGGTTATAGACGAGTATATACGGTAGTTAATTTTACTTTGTTTTCCTTTAGCCTTCAAGAGAAGACTTCAAGGTAGTGCAGCTTTCCAATGGGCATGTAATCTTTGATTACCTCTGGGAGTTGCAAACTTGCTAAAAGGGGACTTGGAAGTCCTCCATGTAATGCCAGTTCCCACTTTGTAAAAGTGAGTTGGCAATGGGATGGGTATCCAGTCATAAAATGTGGTTCAAATGTGCTTGATAGCAACTGGAGCACCAGAGTTCTGTGGTTCCCCTGGTCTTTGCTGCATTTTTGGGTCGGAGTGTTGCATGTACAAAGGGTACTGGGTGAGAGTTTTATGGGCTGGTGATTCCGTATGTTGCACAGAAGGCTGCTCCATCATCAAACACAGTATACCACAGTTACCATGTTATGCATGGAAGGGTGTCATTAAACCTCATCGTGGTGGGTTACCCCGAGGCAACTGGACTGCTTTTGCATCATCATCGAGTTCTCCTAGCGCTAAAGTAATGTATTGTACTTGGCTTTGCAGTGGAGGGATATCTTGCTCTGGTTGATACCTACAGTACTTATTTTCAACCATATCACCTCAATATGACAATAGAGTAAATCTTGCCATATATTGTATGTAATTGGATCCAAAGATATTTCTTTTGCATATGACATCCATTTATCATTGATCATGTTTTACATTGCTGCCGAATAAAATTTTAAATTATATCAGTAGTGACAAATGCGTATGGGAGACGAGACTGTACAGTATTGCATTACATTATTTGACTACAGTAAGTGCATGGGTTGATGTCCAAATGTTTTGTATATGAGCATATGTGATTTGTTAAAATTTTAGCTTGATATGTGGTTTTGTGTTTCTATGTGTTTTGTGCCAGTACTGTATTAACACTTAAAAGTTAGTGACTAATTAATTAGAACTGCACTGCACCACTAGTCATTCATTGATTACATGTTATCCTTATGGCTTACTAGGTAGATTTCACATATATTTATGACACTGATATCACCAGAGCACCATTGGCTCTGGCTCAGGTACAGCCTAGCCCTGTGGTACCCAAGACTATTGAAGATCAAGAAGGTATTCGCTCAACTGTGGATCGCATCAAGGTGAAGCTCAGTAAGACTGCTACTTCTGTAAAGAACAGGGTGACAGTAGGCATTGAAAGAGTCATAGACAAAGTCAAAAAGGAAGTCAAGGGAAATCTCAGAAATAAGGCAGCTAGGATGTAAGTGTGGTACATTCATCATTGTTTTTAGGGCTGAACGATTAAGTGCTTTGAAATAAAACATGTTATGACAAGAGTGCCTGTCTGCCTAAGTACAGTACTGTAAAGTGTTAACTCAAATAGCACAGTTAACCCATTCCACTCGGGTGATGGACTGTTACAACCAGAGTGTCTTCCCTACAGTAATTGCTTGAATTACGGACATATGAGAGGATTGGATTTAAATAAAATGTATTCATATTTCATATGATCAAAAACTGGTTTGTATGCATTCTGTAAAAAAAAAATAATTTGGTAATAACTGAAAATCTGTTACATACAGCACAGTCTCAGCAACACAGGTACCTCAACCTTCATTTGAATGGAAAGGGTTAATGTGAAGCATGTCTCATGTTGGCAAAAAATTACTGCTAATTTAGCTGCCTGATTTCTGGATAAATGTGCAGTACAGTGGGGTATGCTATAACGAATCTAATTGGTTTTAGAACCTTGTTCGTTATAGCATTCGTTCGTTATAGGATTAATCCGTTCCAGGCCCCCAAATACAACCACTTAGCACTGAAAAATATCATATAAAATTGTAAAAATTGTAAAAAAGTGCATAAATATGCATCTAAACCCCTGAAATAAAGAATATCATTAATACTTGTAATAAAAAAACAATAAATTAGTAAAAAAAAAATTAAATAATGTTCGTTGTAGGAGTTTTGTTCGTTATAGCATTCTCAATTTTATAGGTAAAACCGTTCTTTATAGGAATATTCGTAGTAGGATCCGTTCGTTATAGCATACCCCACTGTACTCTTTTAGTGGTCTTGTGTAGTTGACTCGCCATGAAAACAAAAACTTTATTTAGGATAATTTCTGGAAAATGCCAATTGATTTTATATAGCATGAATATTTCAATGTGTGCATTATTTGATGATTCTGAAGTACAATACAGTAGTTTCATGAAAATAAGTGAAATAATTATGGTACAGTGAGTGTCATGATGAAATGGTGCAGAGAATCTGGAAAATAATTATGTGGAAGAACAAAGTGTCACTGTCTGAGGAAGATGGGTAACTTCTGTTTTATATTAATTTGAATAAAGGGATGTGTGGGAGACCCAGGTGATACTTCCAATCAGGGGTGAAGGAAACACACTGGTGTCAAGTTCGTAAGTTCTATTTCTGGGACAAACACACAAAAGGAGTTAAGACAGGGGAAACAACGTCCTGTCTTGGAATCTCTCCCGGTATCTCTCTCTGCGCATACAGCGCGCATGTGCCTAAAACATGAACTAACATTCAGTGACAAAAGGGAGTATGATTATAACATATAATACAGAGACCTGAAACAATAATGGTAAATAGTACAGTTACATATTACAGCAATATTCGTCTCATATATCTACACCTCCCTCCCCCTCACGCTCGTAGTGCAATCTCGAGCGGACTCTTTTTCCATGAGCCTTTGAGAGTGACGTGGGAAAACTGGGGGTCACTGAATGAGGACTTACTTTTCTCGTCCAAGCAAGGGTTCACAGGGATGTGGGGGAGGGGTTCACCACTCGAGGACGGTACTGAACGAAGGAAGCGGCGATTCCGCCACCATACCCGACCACTAGGGAGACAAACCTCGTAGTCCCTGGTCTTGCCGCAGCCCATGACAACCCCGACCTTGTCCCAGCGGTGAGACGTCGGGTCTTGAATCCGAACTGTTTGCCCGATACTCAACCTGGGAAGGGGTCGGGTGTGCTGATCGTACTGTGCCTTTACGTGGTCAGCACGGGCGGCTGCACGACGATCGCAATCCTCGGTCTTGGCCTGCCACTCCCTCGAGAAGGACTCAGGATGGGCAGGGACACATGACCGTAGTGGGTGGCCGTATAACATCTGTGCTGGGGAGCGACCTGTGAAGTTGGGGGTATTCCGCAATTCTAATAAACCCCGGTCAAACTTCTCACAGTCAATGTTGCCTGAGGGTGCCGTCTTGAGGATAAGATGCTTGACGGACTTTACGGCAGCCTCGGCATGTCCATTGGACTGGGGATAATGTGGCGAGGACACCACATGATAAACTCCCCATCGCTCCATGCAGTCCCGGAAGTCGTTGCTGGTGAACTGGGGCCCGCCGTCAGTCCTCAGGCGGAGAGGGACACCAACTTCCCGGAAGTAGCGACAGAACATACGTACTGTATGAGAGGCAGTAGTGTTGCCTCCGCAGGGAACGACAACAGGCCAACCTGAGAGCCGGTCGGCGATGACGAGAAAGGACTTTCCCGCCACAACGAAGAAATCCGCAGAGACGGACTCAAAGGGCCTCGTAGGGTTGTCGTTGTTGACATGTTTTATTTCCAGAATTGGCTTAGGGAAGTCTGGAGATATTATGGCCAACTCTTGACAGTGGCCATAAGACAGTAGTGGCATCTGAACACCTTTGTGGACCTGAATCCTGGCAGAACATGACTGCTTACCTAGGGTGAGGGTAGCCTGAAATGTACCCAGAGCAGGTGCCATTGTAGAACCGTCTGCGGTGAGCGTTGTAGAAGTTGACGGTGGCTGCAAACTGCTCCTAGGGATCCCCAGAATGTCGAGGTGTCTTGTGCCGATGACTGTGACGTCCGCACCTGTGTCAGGAAGCATCTGGATACGGGAAGTAATGTCGCCGTATGACAGGTGAACACAGATGGGCTGAGGTGTCTTGCTGACAGGAGAAGAAGAGGATCCCACGCGACAACAGCGCTTGTTCTTCGCCGCCTGAGACTTGCAAGTAGTATCATTCTTCTTCCGTGACTGACAGCATTTGTCATAGTGTCCAATGCGGCTACAGGAGCGGCACTGAACGTTGTTGGCAGGGCACTTCAGTGTCCTAGCCCAATGACCACGACGTCCACAGTTATTGCAGGTGCTGTCAGCGGCAGGGCATTCAGAACCATGCCGACGAGCACAATACTGGCAGGAATGACCTGGCGTCGAAGTCTGAAGTGATGCTGAAGATTGATGAGAAGCTGAAGTCGGATGTGAAGCTGAAGTCGGATGTGAAGCTGAAGTCGGATGTGAAGCTGAAGTCGGATGTGAAGCTGAAGTCCGGTCACGTCCTTTGTTCTTCTTATATGCGGAGATGGCACACAGCTGGTTAGATGGAGCACGAATGGCAGAAGTCGCACTTCTGGTGGCTTCGTAAGAGCGGCAGGTGGTGACAACATCCTGTAGAGAAGAGGCAGTGTCGAGGGAGATAAGCTTCTGAATAAGCTCTTCGTCCCGCACGCCCATGAGGATAATCATCTTCAGCTGTGTTTCCTCACAAGTCAACGAGTTCCCAGGACAAACGTCAACCTCCTCAGCGATGCGTCTGAGTCGTACGTAAAAATCGGCAAACGACTCACCCTCCAGCTGCTTACAACTGAGAAGTTCTCTCCTACGGAGAGCTTCGTTGCGAGACCCTTGATATGCGTCTGTAAAGCATCCAAGACGTCCTTCACAGTCTTGTCTGTGTTGTGGGGAATTTGCAGGGTGTGCTCCAGGATACGTTGCTCTCTAGGGTGAGACACATCCTCATCTGGATCAGCTGTTTCTCCCTAGGCAACCTCGATAAATCGACCATCATCGAATAATCGTCCCACCTCCGACGCCATTCACGGAATACCTGGAACGAGGCATCAGCTTGGAGTGGCGGTGGACTCTGAGCGAGTGCTTTCTGTGGGGGGGGCAAAGAAGTTGAAGAGGACCCTGCAGGTGCACCTGTGGACGAAGAGGCAGGTGTAGTAGCTGCTTGAAGGGTAACAGGTGCCAACAACTCGATAATGGCACTGAATCTGGCATTTTCTTGTTGACGCCTGTGATCCTCTTCACGTCTTCGTTCATCGTCTTCCTGTCGCCTCCTGATGTCGTCTTGTCGTCGGTTTTCTTCCAAAAACTGAATTAAATGAAGGAAGTCGACACCTGTGGCAGATTGCGGACGTGTGTAGTGGGGGCTAAGGGTGGGTGGGGCCGCTTGATCCACTTGGAGTCCACTAATTGCACTGACATCCGTCTGAAGTTGGGCTTGTTGGGTGTCTGAAGAAAACCCAATAAATTCCTGATCTTCCATATAGCCTGGTTTATTTCTCTCACAATTACTGTAATTAATAAGTGAGCAGAAAAGCAATCGTCTTTAAATGGAAGATATCTGCGAGCGTCTGTGAGTGTGTGTGTGCGTTCATTCGTGCGTGTACCCGAGGCAGGCTGGCCAGAGAGCGGGTGGCTGGCGGTTACAGCAACTCCTCTCGCCAGTGCCATGGGAGACGTGAGCGGGGAAGGATGTCAAAACTTGAGCTCTCCCATAGGTCTTAAATAGGCTTCCCTCTTTTGTAAAAAGTGCAGGAACACGGGGAAACACTTTAAAGACACTAAAGGGCACATACAACACTGAAAAAGCACTGCACAACACTGCACTGTAAATCCAGGAATATCTTGTGGAGGTAAGCCCGAGATCCACTCGGCAGGAGGAGTTGACAAGATAGCGGCTCCGAGAGAGATTCTGTGTCCACTCCAATTCTGAATAATGTGATGTCCCAGCTAAACACTGCGCCATGTGGGAGACCCAGGTGATACTTCCAATCAGGGGTGAAGGAAACACACTGGTGTCAAGTTCGTAAGTTCTATTTCTGGGACAAACACACAAAAGGAGTTAAGACAGAGGAAACAACGTCCTGTCTTGGAATCTCTCTCTGCGCATGCGCGTACAGCGCGCATGTGCCTAAAACATGAACTAACATTCAGTGACAAAAGGGAGTATGATTATAACATATAATACAGAGACCTGAAACAATAATGGTAAATAGTACAGTTACATATTACAGCAATATTCGTCTCATATATCTACAGGATGTGGCTGTATTTTCAGCAGTACTGTATTGGTTGTGGAATTTAGAGTATTGCAAGGAGGAGAGGTATGCAAGCCTTTGTTATAGAAAAAAGAAGTAAAGTATATAAAGTATGGTATGTGCCGGCATGTACAGTGCATGTGATAGGGATAATGAAGAAGCATTGAAGGGAATGTAAATAACATCACAAATCAAGTGATGATGGACTGCTTTACAGAGCATCTTTGGTTAGCTTACTCCTTTATGACTGGAGATTTCGGGGTACAGTGAGTTCTGCTATAACGCGTGTTTTGATAACGCGAATTTGCTCTAACACGATTTATGAATTAGGAACGATAATTGTATAAC